>NW_026114375.1:0-8733 GCF_018139145.2 Gymnogyps californianus | reverse complement strand
GTGAGAGATGGAGCAGCGCAGCAGCATCCAGGCCTGAGGAGAGTTTCCCCGTGCCCCCAGGAGAGATCCTGCTCCCAGGAAGCACCTCCCCATCGAGCAAAGGCCATATGCAGCCGCCTGGCTCTGGGCACGGCTGCCCCAAGGGGTGTCTCAGGGAGGACGGGCTGATGTGCTTGGTGGCTCTGACACAGAAATGATGAGCTGAAGCCCCGTGGTGATGGCGGGCCAGTTGAAAGTCTCCAAGTGCCCCAGCCTTTTCTCCCGGGAGTGTTTAAGGCAGGCACTTTTTCCGGGGGTGACAGGTGATGTGAAGAGGGATGCTGTCCCATTCCCATTTCAAAGTTGTGACTTCTAAGAGGCGGGGCCACCTGAAGGCCCAGCCGGAGATCTCCAGGGAGTTTGGGTTCATTTTTTGGATATCTTCGGGCTACAGTGTGCTAGGGTTCTGGGATGCTAGGGTGACAGTGTGCAAGGGTTACAGAGTGGTAGGGTTCTGGGGTGCCAGAGTTTAAGCGAGTCAGGATTAAAGCGTGCTGTTGTTGTGGAGAGGATCTGGGTTTGTTGGGCCTGGGTTCCTGGGGTTATGTTATTTTTGGCTTCTCTTGTGTTCTGGGTGGATTGCTTTTTTGGAGAGTCTTTTTTTAGCTTGTTTGCCTGTTTAGGGTTTGGAGAGGGGCCTTTGATTTGTGTATGCTGTGGCTTCGGGTTTGGCTTTTTTTTACAGTTCTGGTGGTTTATGTTGTGTTTTCTGTCTTGTAATTTTGTGGTCTGGTGTGTGTGACCGGCTCGGCCAGTGTCACTTCTCTTGTGATTCAATTCATTTCCAGTAATTTGGTGTGTAGGTGGGTATGTAGGTGGGTAGGTAGGTAGGTCTGGAGGACTTGCGGTCCATAGCTGATGACTACTGGAGGAGTAATGGGCACTTCTGGGGTGTGGGAGGACTTCTGGCCCATATAATGACTGTCGGAGGAGTAAGTGTGCTTCGTAATTTGTGTGGACTGCCAAATTCACGGTCATTTGTCCTGCTGTGAGGAAGAGCCGTGGGAAGACAGCAGCCACCCGGAAGGACAAGGGTTTCCCCGAGGGTACGTGGCTTTTTGGTTTTTGCTCTTTGAGTAAGCAACCTGCAAGGAGGCTGCTATCGTTAAGTTTAATGATGTTTTGTAAAGTCGTGGACTGAGTATCACGTGACTTGAAACATCGCTGAAAACATGGTGCAGGATTGTCTGCGTGTTCTGGGTGCTTTGGTTTTGAACGTCTGCTCGTGGGGGTAACTTCATACTGTCCTTAGCTCCTATCTCAAGGCACGACATGTGCTTAAGGCGAGGTTCCTCATCCGCGATAGTGGATGTGAAGCCATATTTCAAACAGACTTCCTGATCATTTTTAATTTTTGGGGCCAGGCTCTTCTCAGATCTGATTCGTTCATGCTTGGTTTGCATCTTCACGTGGCTGGCGAAGAGCTCGTAGGAGGAGCAGGAGAAGGGTCAGCGCTGCCGTTTACACACCGGTCACTTGTGCTGGCGTTATCAAGGTTATCTTCGATGTGCCGTTTCTTTGCAGGAATCTCTTTTTAAGCCACTTGTCCATTTTGTGAGGGGTAGTGGACTCCCAAAGGGAGACCCTTTGTTCTCATTAGTGCCTCAGGGGTTTCCCTGCTGTTTTTGTTTGCTTGCTTGCTTTTTCTTTGCTGTGCTGAATTTAAAGAACTTCTTTTAGCTCTTTGGGTTTCTGTCCTGAAAGGAAGCGTCTAGGATTTCTACCCAGGAGTGAAGTGTCCAGAAAGGAGTGTCCTGGTACACTGCTGTCAGCCTTCAGTCTAGTGAAATGGTGTCATGGCGTATGTTGAAGAGTCATGTAAGTCAAATGCATTTGAAATATACAGGCTTTGCCCTTGCTCCAATCATGACTGATTGCTGATAGAAATGGGAAGCAGGTCCATGCCCTGTAGCTCCCCAGGACTCTTCTCAGGCATCTGCCAACGTGTTTTTGTCCTGCTGTGGAGGGAGCTGAAGGCCTGGCAGCAGCCCCAGACTCCACAGGGTAGATCCCCAAGAGATTGGTGCATGTTGGAGGCAGGTCCATGCCCGGTAGCTCTCTGGAACTGCTCCCAGGAATATCCAGGAGTCTTTTGGTTTCCTTTCGAGATGAGCGACTTCCCAGGTAGCAGCCCCAGAATCTTCTAAGGTAGCTATGCAAAGAGCATTGTGTATGTTGGGGGCAGGTGCATTCCTGTTTTTTTGCGTCAGGACTTTTCCCAGACATCTGCCAGAGTGTTTGATTTTCCTGACAGGCAGCTGAAGTCCCAGGTAGCAGCAGCACAATTTTCCTCTTCCGTTAGCTGAAGAGTTTCTTTGTGTTGGAGGCAGGTCTATGCCCGGTAGCTCCTCAGGACTCCTCCGAGGAACGTCCAGAGTGTTTGGCCTCCCCTGGAGACAGCTGAATTGCGCAGGTAGCCATCCCAGACTTTTGCAAGGTAGCTACCCAAGGTGTTTTGTGTGTGTTGGAGTCAGGTCCGTGCCCTGTATCTGTCTGGGACTCTCCGAGGCATCTGCGGGAGCATTTGGGCTTTCTCTGGAGACAGGTGAATTCCAAAGGATCAGCTGCAGACTCTTCCAAGGTAGCTAGTCGAGGAGTTTTGTCCATGTTGTAGGCAAGTCCATTCGTGTTAGCTCTCCAGGAATTTTCCCATTTCATCTCCAGATGTGTGTTGGTATTGTCAGGTGCTTGTGTTGTCCTCTTTCCCTGCAGATGTGATAGGGAAGAAGGAGGAACCTGGCTTGTGCAGGTGCTTGTGAGGTCCTAGGTGCATGAGTGATAGGGCAGGAGCTGGCCTGAGCTTTGAGCAGCTGCTTTTGATGTCCCATGATGCCAAGTAGATGCTAGTTTAGAAGCAGGCCCTGCCCTGTGCAGCTGCTTAAGTTCTCAGTGAGTAGTTGATAGGGCAAGAGTATGTAACTGGGTTGTGCAGGTGCTTGTGGTGTCACAGGTGGTTGAGTAGGTGTTAGGGCAGGAGCAGGCCCCTGGTTTGAGCTGCAGCATATGTTGTCAGTGGTGGAGCAGTAGGTGATAGGGCAGGAGTGCGCAGGTGGCTTGTGCAGGTTGTGAGGTCAGTGTTGGCTGTGTAGCAGTTAGGGCAGGAAGCTGGAGGTGGATTGTGGGAGGTGTTTGTGATGTCCCTGGTGGGTGAGTAGGTGATAGGGCAGGAGGAGGCCCGTGGCTTGTGCAGGTGCTTCTGAGGTCGCAGGTGGTTGAGGAGGTGTGAGGCCAGGGGCCAGCCCCTGGCTTGTGCAGGTGCTTGTGAGGCCTGGAGTGCGTGGCAAGGAGTGGTGTTGGAGAGAGTCGTGGAGGGCTGATCCCTGTGAGAGGGATCCCAGGGTGGAGCAGAGAAGAGTGTGAGGAGCCCTCCCCCGAGGAGAAAGGAGCGTCAGAGCCAATGTGGGGTGAAGTGCGTGCAAGCCCCATTCACCGTTGCCCTGGGCCGCTGTGGGGAGGAGGTGGAGGTGAGCACAGGTGAGGGCGGGAAGAAGGGAGGGGTGGGGGAAGGTGTGTTTTTCAGATCTGGTTCTCTTTCTCCTTCTGCTAGTGTGCTTTGATTGGTAGGAAATGAAATGGATGTGTTTTTTCCGCAAGTGGAGTGTGTTTTTGCCTGTGAGCATAATTGTTGAGTGATCCGTCCATGTCCTTGTGTGGACTCGCGCGGCTTTGGTTGTATTTTGTCGTCCGCATGCCGCCGGAGGGGAGGAGTGAGCAAGCAGGTGCATGGTGCTTTGTTGGTGGCTGGGCCTAAAGCACGCCGTTACTGTTAGTGGGGGATAGGGTGGAAGGAGGCAGTTGGCTTGTTGATGTGCTTGCGAGGTGAGATGGGCCTGCGTAGGTGGTAGGGCTGGAGGAGGAAGCTTTGATGTGCAGGTGCTTTGGGTGTCGCAAGTGGTTGGGTAGTTGCTGTGTCAGGAGCAAGGTGGTGGCTTCTGGAGGTAGGTGCGATGTCGGAGGTGGCTGAGGAGGTGCTAAGGCAGTGGTAGGCCCCGGCTTGTCGAGGTCCTTGTGATGTGCGTGGTGCCTAAGTAGGTGAATGGGAAGGACTGAAGAGGTGGCTTTTAGGGGTGCTTGTGATGTGAATGCTTGCTGGGTAGCTGTTAGGGCAGGAGCGTGCAGGTGGGTTGTGCAGGTTGTTGTGATGTCCTAGGTGGGTGAGCAGGTGCTAGGGCAGAAGCAGGCCGTGGCTGGTCGAGGTGCTAGTGCTGTGAGTGCTGGCTAAGTAGGTGAATGGGCAGGACTGGAGAGGTGGCCAGTGGAGGTGCTGGGACATCCCTGGTGGCTGTGCAGCTGTTAGGGCAGGAGCATGCAGGTGGGTTGTGCAGGTTGTTGTGCTGTCCTAGGTGGGTGAGTAGGTGCTAAGGCAGGAGCAGGCCTTGGGTTGGCAGCTGCTTGGGCTGTGCCTTGGACTGAGAGCAGGTGTTAGGGCAGGAGCAGGCCCCTGGCTTGTGGAGCTGGTAGTGATATGGTGTTGGCAAGTCATTGCTAGGGCAGGAGGCAGTCCCTGGTTTGTGGCAGCGGCATATGTTGTGAGCGGGTGGAGCAGGAGGTGATAGGGCAGGAGTGCGCAGGTGGCTTGTGCAGGTGCTTGTGAGGTCAGTGTTGGCTGTGTAGCAGTTAGGGCAGGAAGCTGGAGGTGGCTTGTGGAGGTGCATGTGATGTCCCTGGAGGCTGAGCAGGTGATAGGGCAGGAGCAGGGCCCTGCCTTGTGCAGGTGCCTGCGATGTCAGTGCTGAGTGCTGAGGTGGTTGGGCAGAAGCAGGCCGCAGGCTTGCAAAGGTGGCTTTTGAGGTGAGTGTTTTGTGAGGATGTGAGTGGGACTGAAAGGAGAGGTGGCTTGTGGAGGTGCTTGTGTTGTGGTATTCCGTGGAGATGTGCTAGGGCAGGAGGAGGCCCGTGGCTTGTGCAGGTGCTTGTGAGGTCGCAGGTGGTTGAGGAGGTGTGAGGCAGGGGCCAGCCCCAGGCTTGTGCAGGTGCTTGTGAGGTGCTAGGTGCGTGAGTAAGTGCTAGGGCAGGAGGTGGCTTGGGCTGAAGGAGGTGCTTGTGATGTCCCATGCTGGCAAGGAGGTGGTAGTTTAGGAGCAGGCCCCTGCCCTGTGCAGCTGCTTGTGTTGTCATTGGTGGCAGAGTAGTTGATAGGGCAAGAGGTTGCAGGTGGGTTGTGCAGGTGCTTGTGATGGGAGAGGTGGTTGAGTAGGTGTTAGGGCAGGAGCATGCGGGTGGGTTGTGCAGGTGGTTGTGGTGTGACATGTGCCTGAGGAGGTGCAGGGTAGGGGTAGGCCTGTGTTTTGTGCAGGTGCTTGTGCTGTCGTAGGTGTTGTGTTGGGTTGTGTGGCAGGGGTTTGTGTAGAGGGGAGGGTCTAGAGGGGTGGGGTCCTGTGAGAAGCTGCTAGAAGCTTTCGCGGCTGCAGTTCGGAGCCGCCTGTGTGCAAGGGGGAGGCAATCAGCACCGGTGGTAGGTGCTCTGGGATAGGATATTTCAGAAGGGGAAAGAGTGGTGGAAAAAGAAGGAAGGGGAGGTGCAGCGACGAGAGGAGTGGGATGTGCGAGAAAGAAGGCTGCGGAGCCTGAGGTGAGTGAAGAAGGAGAGGGAGGAGGTGCGGGGGAGCAGAGATTGCCCTGCAGGCCGTGGTGAGAGGGCAGGCTGTGTCCCTGCAGGCCATGGAGGTTAATGGGTGGATGAGGATTCTGCTGCAGGCTATGGAGGACGCGAGGGTGGAGCCGGTGTGTGGGCCCGAAGGCGGCCGTGAGTGCGTGGAAAGGCCACGCTGGAGCAGGTGGTGGAGGCCTGCAGGAGTGCGTGGCAAGGAGTGGTGTTGGAGAAGGTGGTGGAGGGCTGATCCCCGTGAGAGGGATCCCACGGTGGAGCAGGGGAAGAGTGTGAGGAGCCCTCCCCCTGAGGAGAAAGGAGCGTCAGAGCCAACGTGGGATGAAGTGCCCGCAAGCCCCATTCGCCGTTGCCCTGGGCCGCTGTGGGGAGGAGGTGGAGGTATGGTGAGCAAAGGTGAGGCGGGAAGAAGGGAGGGGTGGGGGGAAGGTGTGTTTTCAGATCTGGTTCTCTTTCTCCTTCTGCTAGTGTGCTTTGCTTGGTAGGAATGAACTGGATGTCTTTTTTCCGCAAGTGGAGTCTGTTTTGCCTGTGGGCATAATTGATGAGTGATCCGTCCGTGTCCTTGTGTGGACTCGCGAGGCTTTGGTTGTATTTTGTGGTCCACATGGCGCCAGAGGGGAGGAGTGAGCAAGCAGGTGCATGGTGCTTTGTTGGTGGCTGGGCGTAAAGCACGCCGTTGCTGTTAGTGGGGGATAGGGTGGAAGGAGGCAGTTGGCTTGTTGCTGTGCTTGCGAGGTGAGATGGGCCTGAGTAGGTGGTAGGGCTGGAGCAGGAAGCTTGATGTGCAGGTGCTTTGGGTGTCACAAGCGCTTGGGTAGTTGCTGTGTCAGGAGCAGGTGGTGGCTTCTGGAGGTAGGTGCGATGTCAGAGGTGGCTGAGGAGGTGCTGAGGCAGTGGCAGGCCCCGGCTTGTCGAGGTCCTTGTGATGTGCGGTGGTGCCTAAGTAGGTGAATGGGAAGGACTGAAGAGGTGGCTTTTAGAGGTGCTTGTGATGTGAATGCTTGCTGGGTAGCTGTTAGGGCAGGAGGGTGCAGGGGTTGTGCAGGTTGTTGTGATGTCCTAGGTGGGTGAGCAGGTGCTAGGGCAGAAGCAGGCCCGTGGCTGGTCGAGGTGGTTGTGCTGTGAGTGCTGGCTAAGTAGTGAATGGCAGGACTGGAGAGGTGGCCAGTGCAGGTGCTGGGGACGCCCCTGGTGGCTGTGCAGCTGTTAGGGCAGGAGCATGCAGGTGGGTTGTGCAGCCTGTTGTGCTGTCCTAGGTGGGTGAGTAGGTGCTAAGGCAGGAGCAGGGCCCTGGCTTGTACAGGTGCCTGCGATGTCAGTGCTGAGTGCTGAGGTGGTTGGGCAGAAGCAGGCCGCAGGCTTGCAAAGGTGCTTTTGAGGTGAGTGTTTTGTGAGGGTGTGAGTGGGACTGAAAGGAGAGTGGCTTGTGGAGGTGCTTGTGTTGTGGTATTTCCGTGGAGATGTGCTAGGGCAGGAGGAGGCCCGTGGCTTGTGCAGGTGCTTGTGAGGTGCTAGGTGCGTGAGTAAGTGGTAGGGCAGGAGGTGGCTTGGGCTGAAGGAGGGGCTTGTGGTGTCCCATGCTGGCAAGGAGATGGTAGTTTAGGAGCAGGCCCCTGCCCTGTGCAGCTGCTTGTGTTGTCATTGGTGGCAGAGTAGTGGATAGGGCAAGAGGTTGCAGGTGGGTTGTGCAGGTGGTTGTGATGTGAGAGGTGGTTGAGTAGGTGTCAGGCCAGGGGCCAGCCTCTGGCTTGTGCAGTGTTTGTGAGGTTTTGCCAAAAAAGGCATTGGTTCACTCATCCCCATCTGTGTCTGCTGCTATGAGACCCCCCTCCACATTCCAGAGCAACTCCCATGTGCCTTGTCCAGCCTTTTACTGCAGACACAGTGAGTGAAGCTCTTCATTTTGCTCTTCATGTTGCTTGCAGCCCCCATCAGCTCCAGGTTGATGAGCTTTCGCTTTCCTGAAAACGTGCCTGTATACTGAGGTCATATTTCTTAATTTCTTCTTCATAGCCTGTCCTTGCTTCCACATCCTGATCGTTGTGTTGTGCCTCCCATCTGTGACCCATCCCTGCACCAGTGCAGCCCCACTGCCCAACACATGCCCCCATGCTCCCCCTCATCAGACACTGCACAGTGTCTGTCCCCTTGGAGAAGTCAGTCTCTAATCCAACAGAGCTGTGTTTGTGCAAAGTGTTTTCATTGCAGTATCCAGCTCTTCTGTACTTAAGTGCTCTGTCAGGATGGCTGCTTAGTGTGCACTTCTAGTGACCTTCACTTTAATTGTCTTAATTGCTTGCAGATCATTTGGATGATTCCAGTAGTGCCTGCTAGCTCTGATTAAAACAGGTTTCTTTCCACCAGTATTAAGTTTCTTCATCTCACTTCTTTGCATAAGTAAAATAAATATTTAGATGCATGCTGAGGTATCCTGAAGCACAGGATGGGATGGATTGAAGAGCTGAGGTAGCTCAGTTCTTACTGCCTTGGGGGACTTGGGGCCAGTTGTTGCTCTCTCCAGGTCCCTGACTTGTGATACTGGGCTCCAGCACTTGCCAGCATGGGTAACGTGCTGCGTAAAGAGAGTTAGCTGGGAAAAGGGCTCTGCTCATGTTGCACAGGGAACGCTCAGGACAGGAGCGGCTGAAGCAAAGGGAGCAGAAAGGGATGGAACTTTAGCAAAGTGAGTGGTGCACATCCCCTGGGCTGGCCTCTCCGGGAGCCAGCACTCCAAGGCACAGGGGAAGACAGCAAGAGGTGGGGCTTGCTGAGAACTTGTGACCCTCTGCTCCAAACCTGAAGAAGGGTGCTGGTTCCAGCTGGCAGCCGGCAGGGCACCAGCAGGAATCCTTGCCTCAAAGAGCAATTGCTCGCTGGGCCCACGAGTGCTTGCTGTCTGATGAGAGCTCAGGGATGTGTCCACTCCGCTACCCAGGTGGGGAAATGGAGGAACAGAGAAGGGCCAGGACCTACCTTGTGTCACGCAGAGGTGCAGTGGCAGGGCTTGAGTGCATCCCCCTCTTCCTGGGGGTTTGGCTGCCTGGTTCAGGGTCAACTTAGGTATGGTGCAGGCATTGGGCTTT
>NW_026114374.1:0-8756 GCF_018139145.2 Gymnogyps californianus | reverse complement strand
GCTGGCACTTTTCAGGTGTGAGGAATTGCTGGACGTTTTCATTTTCCTAGCTCAGCTCTACGAGACTGAGAGTGAGTGACCGTTTTGTAAGTGGCTAGAGAAGCGCAAAGCCCCAACATTGCTGCGCCTCTGAAAGCGCTTCCAAGGAATGTGCTGGCTAGCAACAGCTTTCCGTGCTGGCACTTTTCAGGTGTGAGGAATTGCTGGACGTTTTCATTTTCGTAGCTCAGCTCTACGAGACTGAGAGTGAGTGACCGTGACGTTAGGTGGCTAGAGAAGCGCAAAGCCCCAACATTGCTGCGCCTCTGAAAGCGCTTCCAAGGAATGGTGCTGGCTAACAACAACTTTCAGTGCTGTCACTTTTCAGGTGTGAGAAATTGCTGGACGTTTTCATTTTCCTAGCTCAGCTCTACGAGACTGAAGAGTTGACCGTGACGTTAGGTGGCTAGAGAAGCGCAAAGCCCCAACTTGCTGCGCCTCTGAAAGCGCTTCCAAGGAACGGTGCTGGCTAGCAACAGCTTTCAGTGGTGGCACTTTCCATCTCTGAGAAATTGCTGGACGTTTGCAAGTTCTCACCTGAGCTCTCCTTACACTGTGGGAGAGGATGAGCAGAAGAATAGGTGGCTGGAGAAGCACAGAGCCCCAGTGTTCTTCGGGCTACAAAAGCAGTGCCAAGGAACGGTGCTGGCTAGCAACAGCTTTCCGTGCTGGCACTTTTCAGGTCTCAGAAATTGCTGGACGTTTGCAATTTGTCACCTGAGCTCTCTGTACACTGCGAGAGAGGATGAGCGGAAGGTTAGGTGGCTAGAGAAGCACAGAGCCCCACCTTTTGTGTGGCCCTGAAAGGCGAGCCAAGGCATGGTTAGATCAAGCAACAGCTTTAAGCGGTGGCACTTTTCAGATGTGAGGAATTGCTGGACGTTTTCATTTTCGTAGCTCAGCTCTACGAGACTGAGCGTGAGTGACCGTTTTGTAAGGTGGCTAGAGAAGCGCAAAGCCCCAACATTGCTGCGCCTCTGAAAGCGCTTCCAAGGAACGGTGCTGGCTAGCAACAGCTTTCCGTGCTGGCACTTTTCAGGTGTGAGGAATTGCTGGACGTTTTCATTTTCGTAGCTCAGCTCTACGAGACTGAGAGTGAGTGACCGTGACGTTAGGTGGCTAGAGAAGCGCAAAGCCCAACATTGCTGCGCCTCTGAAAGCGCTTCCAAGGAACGGTGCTGGCTAACAACAACTTTCAGTGCTGTCACTTTTCAGGTGTGAGGAATTGCTGGACGTTTTCATTTTCCTAGCTCAGCTCTACGAGACTGAGAGAGAGTGACCGTGACGTTAGGTGGCTAGAGAAGCGCAAAGCCCCACCGTTGCTGCGCCTCTGAAAGCGCTTCCAAGGAACGGTGCTGGCTAGCAACAGCTTTCAGTGGTGGCACTTTCCATCTCTGAGAAATTGCTGGACGTTTGCAAGTTCTCACCTGAGCTCTCCTTACACTGTGGGAGAGGATGAGCAGAAGAATAGGTGGCTGGAGAAGCACAGAGCCCCAGTGTTCTTCGGGCTACAAAAGCAGTGCCAAGGAACGGTGCTGGCTAGCAACAGCTTTCCGTGCTGGCACTTTTCAGGTCTCAGAAATTGCTGGACGTTTGCAATTTGTCACCTGAGCTCTCTGTACACTGCGAGAGAGGATGAGCGGAAGGTTAGGTGGCTAGAGAAGCACAGAGCCCCACCTTTTGTGTGGCCCTGAAAGGCGAGCCAAGGCATGGTTAGATCAAGCAACAGCTTTAAGCGGTGGCACTTTTCAGATGTGAGGAATTGCTGGACGTTTTCATTTTCGTAGCTCAGCTCTACGAGACTGAGCGTGAGTGACCGTTTTGTAAGGTGGCTAGAGAAGCGCAAAGCCCCAACATTGCTGCGCCTCTGAAAGCGCTTCCAAGGAACGGTGCTGGCTAGCAACAGCTTTCCGTGCTGGCACTTTTCAGGTGTGAGGAATTGCTGGACGTTTTCATTTTCGTAGCTCAGCTCTACGAGACTGAGAGAGTGACCGTGACGTTAGGTGGCTAGAGAAGCGCAAAGCCCAACATTGCTGCGCCTCTGAAAGCGCTTCCAAGGAACGGTGCTGGCTAGCAACAGCTTTCCGTGCTGGCACTTTTCAGGTGTGAGAATTGCTGGACGTTTTCATTTTCGTAGCTCAGCTCTACGAGACTGAGAGTGAGTGACCGTGACGTTAGGTGGCTAGAGAAGCGCAAAGCCCCAACTTGCTGCGCCTCTGAAAGCGCTTCCAAGGAACGGTGCTGGCTAGCAACAGCTTTCCGTGCTGGCACTTTTCAGGTGTGAGAATTGCTGGACGTTTTCATTTTCGTAGCTCAGCTCTACGAGACTGAGAGTGAGTGACCGTGACGTTAGGTGGCTAGAGAAGCGCAAAGCCCCACTTGCTGCGCCTCTGAAAGCGCTTCCAAGGAAGGTGCTGGCTAGCAACAGCTTTCAGTGCTGCACTTTTCAGGTGTGAGAATTGCTGGACGTTTTCATTTTCGTAGCTCAGCTCTACGAGACTGAGAGAGAGTGACCGTGACGTTAGGTGGCTAGAGAAGCGCAAAGCCCCACCGTTGCTGCGCCTCTGAAAGCGCTTCCAAGGAACGGTGCTGGCTAGCAACAGCTTTCAGTGGTGGCACTTTCCATCTCTGAGAAATTGCTGGACGTTTGCAAGTTCTCACCTGAGCTCTCCTTACACTGTGGGAGAGGATGAGCAGAAGAATAGGTGGCTGGAGAAGCACAGAGCCCCAGTGTTCTTCGGGCTACAAAAGCAGTGCCAAGGAACGGTGCTGGCTAGCAACAGCTTTCCGTGCTGGCACTTTTCAGGTCTGAGAAATTGCTGGACGTTTGCAATTTGTCACCTGAGCTCTCTGTACACTGCGAGAGAGGATGAGCGGAAGGTTAGGTGGCTAGAGAAGCACAGAGCCCCACCTTTTGTGTGGCCCTGAAAGGCGAGCCAAGGCATGGTTAGATCAAGCAACAGCTTTAAGCGGTGGCACTTTTCAGATGTGAGGAATTGCTGGACGTTTTCATTTTCGTAGCTCAGCTCTACGAGACTGAGAGTGAGTGACCGTTTTGTAAGGTGGCTAGAGAAGCGCAAAGCCCCAACATTGCTGCGCCTCTGAAAGCGCTTCCAAGGAACGGTGCTGGCTAGCAACAGCTTTCAGTGGTGGCACTTTCCATCTCTGAGAAATTGCTGGACGTTTGCAAGTTCTCACCTGAGCTCTCCTTACACTGTGGGAGAGGATGAGCAGAAGAATAGGTGGCTGGAGAAGCACAGAGCCCCAGTGTTCTTCGGGCTACAAAAGCAGTGCCAAGGAACGGTGCTGGCTAGCAACAGCTTTCCGTGCTGGCACTTTCATCTCTGAGAAATTGCTGGACGTTTGCAATTTGTCACCTGAGCTCTCTGTACACTGCGAGAGAGGATGAGCGGAAGGTTAGGTGGCTAGAGAAGCACAGAGCCCCACCTTTTGTGTGGCCCTGAAAGGCGAGCCAAGGCATGGTTAGATCAAGCAACAGCTTTAAGCGGTGGCACTTTTCAGATGTGAGGAATTGCTGGACGTTTTCATTTTCGTAGCTCAGCTCTACGAGACTGAGCGTGAGTGACCGTTTTGTAAGGTGGCTAGAGAAGCGCAAAGCCCCAACATTGCTGCGCCTCTGAAAGCGCTTCCAAGGAACGGTGCTGGCTAGCAACAGCTTTCCGTGCTGGCACTTTTCAGGTGTGAGGAATTGCTGGACGTTTTCATTTTCGTAGCTCAGCTCTACGAGACTGAGAGTGAGTGACCGTGACGTTAGGTGGCTAGAGAAGCGCAAAGCCCAACATTGCTGCGCCTCTGAAAGCGCTTCCAAGGAACGGTGCTGGCTAGCAACAACTTTCAGTGCTGTCACTTTTCAGGTCTGAGAAATTGCTGGACGTTTTCATTTTCCTAGCTCAGCTCTACGAGACTGAGAGAGAGTGACCGTGACGTTAGGTGGCTAGAGAAGCGCAAAGCCCCACCGTTGCTGCGCCTCTGAAAGCGCTTCCAAGGAACGGTGCTGGCTAGCAACAGCTTTCAGTGGTGGCACTTTCCATCTCTGAGAAATTGCTGGACGTTTGCAAGTTCTCACCTGAGCTCTCCTTACACTGTGGAGAGGATGAGCAGAAGAATAGGTGGCTGGAGAAGCACAGAGCCCCAGTGTTCTTCGGGCTACAAAAGCAGTGCCAAGGAACGGTGCTGGCTAGCAACAGCTTTCCGTGCTGGCACTTTTCAGTCTCAGAAATTGCTGGACGTTTGCAATTTGTCACCTGAGCTCTCTGTACACTGCGAGAGAGGATGAGCGGAAGGTTAGGTGGCTAGAGAAGCACAGAGCCCCACCTTTTGTGTGGCCCTGAAAGGCGAGCCAAGGCATGGTTAGATCAAGCAACAGCTTTAAGCGGTGGCACTTTTCAGATGTGAGGAATTGCTGGACGTTTTCATTTTCGTAGCTCAGCTCTACGAGACTGAGCGTGAGTGACCGTTTTGTAAGGTGGCTAGAGAAGCGCAAAGCCCCAACATTGCTGCGCCTCTGAAAGCGCTTCCAAGGAATGGTGCTGGCTAGCAACAGCTTTCCGTGCTGGCACTTTTCAGGTGTGAGGAATTGCTGGACGTTTTCATTTTCGTAGCTCAGCTCTACGAGACTGAGAGTGAGTGACCGTGAGTTAGGTGGCTAGAGAAGCGCAAAGCCCAACATTGCTGCGCCTCTGAAAGCGCTTCCAAGGAACGGTGCTGGCTAACAACAACTTTCAGTGCTGTCACTTTTCAGGTCTGAGAAATTGCTGGACGTTTTCATTTTCGTAGCTCAGCTCTACGAGACTGAGAGGAGTGACCGTGACGTTAGGTGGCTAGAGAAGCGCAAAGCCCCACGTTGCTGCGCCTCTGAAAGCGCTTCCAAGGAACGGTGCTGGCTAGCAACAGCTTTCAGTGGTGGCACTTTCCATCTCTGAGAAATTGCTGGACGTTTGCAAGTTCTCACCTGAGCTCTCCTTACACTGTGGGAGAGGATGAGCAGAAGAATAGGTGGCTGGAGAAGCACAGAGCCCCAGTGTTCTTCGGGCTACAAAAGCAGTGCCAAGGAACGGTGCTGGCTAGCAACAGCTTTCCGTGCTGGCACTTTTCAGGTCTCAGAAATTGCTGGACGTTTGCAATTTGTCACCTGAGCTCTCTGTACACTGCGAGAGAGGATGAGCGGAAGGTTAGGTGGCTAGAGAAGCACAGAGCCCCACCTTTTGTGTGGCCCTGAAAGGCGAGCCAAGGCATGGTTAGATCAAGCAACAGCTTTAAGCGGTGGCACTTTTCAGATGTGAGGAATTGCTGGACGTTTTCATTTTCGTAGCTCAGCTCTACGAGACTGAGCGTGAGTGACCGTTTTGTAAGGTGGCTAGAGAAGCGCAAAGCCCCAACATTGCTGCGCCTCTGAAAGCGCTTCCAAGGAACGGTGCTGGCTAGCAACAGCTTTCAGTGCTGGCACTTTCCATCTCTGAGAAATTGCTGGACGTTTGCAAGTTCTCACCTGAGCTCTCCTTACACTGTGGAGAGGATGAGCAGAAGAATAGGTGGCTGGAGAAGCACAGAGCCCCAGTGTTCTTCGGGCTACAAAAGCAGCTGCCAAGGAACGGTGCTGGCTAGCAACAGCTTTCCGTGCTGGCACTTTTCATCTCTGAGAAATTGCTGGACGTTTGCAATTTGTCACCTGAGCTCTCTGTACACTGCGAGAGAGGATGAGCGGAAGGTTAGGTGGCTAGAGAAGCACAGAGCCCCACCTTTTGTGTGGCCCTGAAAGGCGAGCCAAGGCATGGTTAGATCAAGCAACAGCTTTAAGCGGTGGCACTTTTCAGATGTGAGGAATTGCTGGACGTTTTCATTTTCGTAGCTCAGCTCTACGAGACTGAGCGTGAGTGACCGTTTTGTAAGGTGGCTAGAGAAGCGCAAAGCCCCAACATTGCTGCGCCTCTGAAAGCGCTTCCAAGGAATGGTGCTGGCTAGCAACAGCTTTCCGTGCTGGCACTTTTCAGGTGTGAGGAATTGCTGGACGTTTTCATTTTCGTAGCTCAGCTCTACGAGACTGAGAGTGAGTGACCGTGACGTTAGGTGGCTAGAGAAGCGCAAAGCCCCAACTTGCTGCGCCTCTGAAAGCGCTTCCAAGGAACGGTGCTGGCTAGCAACAGCTTTCAGTGCTGCACTTTTCAGGTCTGAGAATTGCTGGACGTTTTCATTTTCCTAGCTCAGCTCTACGAGACTGAGAGGAGTGACCGTGACGTTAGGTGGCTAGAGAAGCGCAAAGCCCCACGTTGCTGCGCCTCTGAAAGCGCTTCCAAGGAACGGTGCTGGCTAGCAACAGCTTTCAGTGGTGGCACTTTCCATCTCTGAGAAATTGCTGGACGTTTGCAAGTTCTCACCTGAGCTCTCCTTACACTGTGGGAGAGGATGAGCAGAAGAATAGGTGGCTGGAGAAGCACAGAGCCCCAGTGTTCTTCGGGCTACAAAAGCAGTGCCAAGGAACGGTGCTGGCTAGCAACAGCTTTCCGTGCTGGCACTTTTCAGTCTCAGAAATTGCTGGACGTTTGCAATTTGTCACCTGAGCTCTCTGTACACTGCGAGAGAGGATGAGCGGAAGGTTAGGTGGCTAGAGAAGCACAGAGCCCCACCTTTTGTGTGGCCCTGAAAGGCGAGCCAAGGCATGGTTAGATCAAGCAACAGCTTTAAGCGGTGGCACTTTTCAGATGTGAGGAATTGCTGGACGTTTTCATTTTCGTAGCTCAGCTCTACGAGACTGAGCGTGAGTGACCGTTTTGTAAGGTGGCTAGAGAAGCGCAAAGCCCCAACATTGCTGCGCCTCTGAAAGCGCTTCCAAGGAACGGTGCTGGCTAGCAACAGCTTTCCGTGCTGGCACTTTTCAGGTGTGAGGAATTGCTGGACGTTTTCATTTTCGTAGCTCAGCTCTACGAGACTGAGAGTGAGTGACCGTGACGTTAGGTGGCTAGAGAAGCGCAAAGCCCAACATTGCTGCGCCTCTGAAAGCGCTTCCAAGGAACGGTGCTGGCTAGCAACAGCTTTCAGTGCTGTCACTTTTCAGGTCTGAGAAATTGCTGGACGTTTTCATTTTCCTAGCTCAGCTCTACGAGACTGAGAGAGAGTGACCGTGACGTTAGGTGGCTAGAGAAGCGCAAAGCCCCACCGTTGCTGCGCCTCTGAAAGCGCTTCCAAGGAACGGTGCTGGCTAGCAACAGCTTTCAGTGGTGGCACTTTCCATCTCTGAGAAATTGCTGGACGTTTGCAAGTTCTCACCTGAGCTCTCCTTACACTGTGGGAGAGGATGAGCAGAAGAATAGGTGGCTGGAGAAGCACAGAGCCCCAGTGTTCTTCGGGCTACAAAAGCAGTGCCAAGGAACGGTGCTGGCTAGCAACAGCTTTCCGTGCTGGCACTTTTCAGTCTCAGAAATTGCTGGACGTTTGCAATTTGTCACCTGAGCTCTCTGTACACTGCGAGAGAGGATGAGCGGAAGGTTAGGTGGCTAGAGAAGCACAGAGCCCCACCTTTTGTGTGGCCCTGAAAGGCGAGCCAAGGCATGGTTAGATCAAGCAACAGCTTTAAGCGGTGGCACTTTTCAGATGTGAGGAATTGCTGGACGTTTTCATTTTCGTAGCTCAGCTCTACGAGACTGAGCGTGAGTGACCGTTTTGTAAGGTGGCTAGAGAAGCGCAAAGCCCCAACATTGCTGCGCCTCTGAAAGCGCTTCCAAGGAACGGTGCTGGCTAGCAACAGCTTTCAGTGGTGGCACTTTCCATCTCTGAGAAATTGCTGGACGTTTGCAAGTTCTCACCTGAGCTCTCCTTACACTGTGGGAGAGGATGAGCAGAAGAATAGGTGGCTGGAGAAGCACAGAGCCCCAGTGTTCTTCGGGCTACAAAAGCAGTGCCAAGGAACGGTGCTGGCTAGCAACAGCTTTCCGTGCTGGCACTTTCCATCTCTGAGAAATTGCTGGACGTTTGCAATTTGTCACCTGAGCTCTCTGTACACTGCGAGAGAGGATGAGCGGAAGGTTAGGTGGCTAGAGAAGCACAGAGCCCCACCTTTTGTGTGGCCCTGAAAGGCGAGCCAAGGCATGGTTAGATCAAGCAACAGCTTTAAGCGGTGGCACTTTTCAGATGTGAGGAATTGCTGGACGTTTTCATTTTCGTAGCTCAGCTCTACGAGACTGAGCGTGAGTGACCGTTTTGTAAGGTGGCTAGAGAAGCGCAAAGCCCCAACTTTGCTGCGCCTCTGAAAGCGCTTCCAAGGAATGGTGCTGGCTAGCAACAGCTTTCCGTGCTGGCACTTTTCAGGTGTGAGGAATTGCTGGACGTTTTCATTTTCGTAGCTCAGCTCTACGAGACTGAGAGGAGTGACCGTGACGTAGGTGGCTAGAGAAGCGCAAAGCCCCAACATTGCTGCGCCTCTGAAAGCGCTTCCAAGGAATGGTGCTGGCTAACAACAGCTTTCAGTGCTGGCACTTTTCATGTGAGGAATTGCTGGACGTTTTTCATTTTCGTAGCTCAGCTCTACGAGACTGAGAGAGAGTGACCGTGACGTTTGGTGGTAGAGAAGCGCAAAGCCCCAACGTTGCTGCGCCTCTGAAAGCGCTTCCAAGGAACGGTGCTGGCTAGCAACAGCTTTCAGTGGTGGCACTTTCCTCTGAGAAATTGCTGGACGTTTGCAAGTTCTCACCTGAGCTCTCCTT
>NW_026114373.1:0-8846 GCF_018139145.2 Gymnogyps californianus | reverse complement strand
ATTGAAAACGTCCAGCAATTCTCACACCTGAAAAAGTGCCAGCACTGAATGCTACCGCTAGCCAGCACCGTTCCTTGGAAGCGCTTTCACAGGCGCAGCAGACCACTGGGCTCTGCGCTTCTCTAGCCACCTAACGTCCGGTCACTCTCTCCGTCTCGTAGATACAACCTGAGAAATTTGAAACGTCCAGCAATTCCTCACACCTGAAAAGTGCCAGCACTGACTGCTACTGCTTGATCTAAGCATGCCTTGGCTAGCTTTCAGGGCCACACAAAGGCTGTGGGCTTCCGTGCTTCTCAGTCACCTAATCTTCGCTCCTCCTCTCTCGCAGTCGATGGAGAGCACAGGTGAGACATGAAAACTTCCAGCAAATTCCTCACACCTTGAAAAGTGTCAGCACTGAATGCTACCGCTAAGCCACACCGTTCTTGGAAAGCGCTTTCACAGGCGCAAGCACCACTGGGGCTCTGCGCTTCTCTAGCCACCTAACGTCACGCACTATCTCTTCTCGTCTCGTAGACACGAGCTGAGACATTGAAACGTCCGCAATTCCTTACACAAGAAAAGTGCCTGCACTGACTGCTACTGCTTGATCTAAGCATGCCTTGGCTAGCCTTTCAGAGCCACACAAAGGCTGGGCTCTGTGCTTCTCTAGCCACCTAATCTTTGCCTCATCCTCTCTCGCAGTCGAAGGAGAGCACAGGTGAGACATTGAAAACGTCCAGCAATTCCTCACACCTGAAAAGTGTCCAGCACTGAATGCTACCGCTAGCCAGCACCGTTCCTTGGAAGCGCTTTCACAGGCGCAGCACACTGGGGCTCTGCGCTTCTCTAGCCACCTAACGTCACGGTCACTATCTCTCCGTCTCGTAGACACGAGCTGAGAAATTGAAAACGTCCAGCAATTCCTCACACCTGAAAAGTGCCAGCACTGACTGCTACTGCTTGATCTAAGCATGCCTTGGCTAACCTTTCAGGCCACACAAAGGCTGGGGCTCTGTGCTTCTCTAGCCACCTAATCTTCGCTCAATCCTCTCTCGCAGTCGAAGAGAGCACAGGTGAGACATTGAAAACGTCCAGCAATTCCTCACACCTGAAAAGTGCCAGCACTGAATGCTACTGCTAGCCAGCACCGTTCCTTGGAAGCGCTTTCACAGGCGCAGCACCACTGGGGCTCTGCGCTTCTCTAGCCACCTAACGTCACGGTCACTATCTCTCCGTCTTCGTAGACACGAGCTGAGAAATTGAAAACGTCCAGCAATTCCTCACACCTGAAAAGTGCCAGCACTGACTGCTACTGCTTGATCTAAGCATGCCTTGGCTAGACTTTCAGGGCCACACAAAGGCTGGGCTCTGTGCTTCTCTAGCCACCTAATCTTTGGCTCATCCTCTCTCGCAGTCGATGGAGAGCACAGGTGAGACATTGAAAACGTCCAGCAATTCCTCACACCTGAAAAGTGCCAGCACTGAATGCTACCGCTAGCCAGCACCGTTCCTTGGAAGCGCTTTCACAGGCGCAGCACCACTGGGGCTCTGCGCTTCTCTAGCCACCTAACGTCAGAGTCACAATCTCTCCGTCTCGTAGATACAAGCTGAGAAATTGAAAACGTCCAGCAATTCCTCACACCTGAAAAGTGCCAGCACTGAATGCTACTGCTAGCCAGCACCGTTCCTTGGAAGCGCTTTCACAGGCGCAGCACCACTGGGGCTCTGCGCTTCTCTAGCCACCTAACGTCACGGTCACTATCTCTCCGTCTCGTAGACACGAGCTGAGAAATTGAAAACGTCCAGCAATTCCTCACACCTGAAAAGTGCCAGCACTGACTGCTACTGCTTGATCTAAGCATGCCTTGGCTAGCCTTTCAGGGCCACACAAAGGCTGGGCTCTGTGCTTCTCTAGCCACCTAATCTTCGCTCATCCTCTCTCGCAGTCGAGGAGAGCACAGGTGAGACATTGAAAACGTCCAGCAATTCCTCACACCTGAAAAGTGCCAGCACTGACTGCTACGCTAGCCAGCACCGTTCCTTGAAGCGCTTCACAGGCATGCTTGAGCTAACTCTTCAGGGCCACACAAAGGCTGGGCTCTGTGCTTCTCTAGCCACATAATCTTGGCTCATCCTCTCTCGCAGTCGAAGGAGAGCACAGGTGAGACATTGAAAACGTCCAGCAATTCCTCACACCTGAAAAGTGTCAGCACTGAATGCTACCGCTAGCCAGCACCGTTCCTTGGAAGCGCTTTCACAGGCGCAGCACCACTGGGGCTCTGCGCTTCTCTAGCCACCTAACGTCACGGTCACTATCTCTCCGTCTCGTAGACACGAGCTGAGAATTGAAAACGTCCAGCAATTCCTCACACCTGAAAAGTGCCAGCACTGACTGCTACTGCTTGATCTAAGCATGCCTTGGCTAGCCTTTCAGGGCCACACAAAGGCTGGGCTCTGTGCTTCTCTAGCCACCTAATCTTCGGCTCATCCTCTCTCGCAGTCGAAGGAGAGCACAGTGAGACATTGAAAACGTCCAGCAATTCCTCACACCTGAAAAGTGCCAGCACTGAATGCTACCGCTAGCCAGCACCGTTCCTTGGAAGCGCTTTCACAGGCGCAGCACCACTGGGGCTCTGCGCTTCTCTAGCCACCTAACGTCAGGTCACATCTCTCCGTCTCGTAGACACGAGCTGAGACATTGAAAACGTCCAGCAATTCCTCACACCTGAAAAGTGCCAGCACTGAATGCTACCTGCTAGCTCAGCACCGTTCCTTGGAAGCGCTTTCACAGGCGCAGCACACACTGGGGCTCTGCGCTTCTCTAGCCACCTAACGTCACGGTCACTATCTCTCCGTCTCGTAGACACGAGCTGAGACATTGAAAACGTCCAGCAATTCCTCACACCTGAAAAGTGCCAGCACTGACTGCTACGCTAGCCAGCACCGTTCCTTGGAAGCCTTTCACAGGCGCACACACTGGGGCTCTGCGCTTCTCTAGCCACCTAACTCACGTCACATCTCTCCGTCTCGAGACACAGCTGAGAATTGAAAACGTCCAGCAATTCCTCACACCTGAAAAGTGCCAGCACTGACTGCTACTGCTTGATCTAAGCATGCCTTGGCTAGCCTTTCAGGCCACACAAAGGCTGGGGCTCTGTGCTTCTCTAGCCACCTAATCTTCGCCTCATCCTCTCTCGCAGTCGAAGGAGAGCACAGGTGAGACATTGAAAACGTCCAGCAATTCCTCACACCTGAAAAGTGCCAGCACTGAATGCTACCGCTAGCCAGCACCGTTCCTTGGAAGCGCTTTCACAGGCGCAGCACCACTGGGCTCTGCGCTTCTCTAGCCACCTAACGTCACGGTCACTATCTCTCCGTCTCGTAGACACGAGCTGAGAAATTGAAAACGTCCAGCAATTCCTCACACCTGAAAAGTGCCAGCACTGACTGCTACTGCTTGATCTAAGCATGCCTTGGCTAGCCTTTCAGGCCACACAAAGGCTGGGCTCTGTGCTTCTCTAGCCACCTAATCTTCGGCTCATCCTCTCTCGCAGTCGAGGAGAGCACAGGTGAGACATTGAAAACGTCCAGCAATTCCTCACACCTGAAAAGTGCCAGCACTGAATGCTACCGCTAGCCAGCACCGTTCCTTGGAAGCGCTTTCACAGGCGCAGCACCACTGGGGCTCTGCGCTTCTCTAGCCACCTAACGTCACGGTCACTATCTCTCCGTCTCGTAGACACGAGCTGAGAAATTGAAAACGTCCAGCAATTCCTCACACCTGAAAAGTGCCAGCACTGACTGCTACTGCTTGATCTAAGCATGCCTTGGCTAGACTTTCAGGGCCACACAAAGGCTGGGTCTCTGTGCTTCTCTAGCCACCTAATCTTCGGCTCATCCTCTCTCGCAGTCGAGGAGAGCACAGGTGAGACATTGAAAACGTCCAGCAATTCCTCACACCTGAAAAGTGCCAGCACTGAATGCTACCGCTAGCCAGCACCGTTCCTTGGAAGCGCTTTCACAGGCGCAGCACCACTGGGGCTCTGCGCTTCTCTAGCCACCTAACGTCAGGTCACTATCTCTCCGTCTCGTAGACACGAGCTGAGAAATTGAAAACGTCCAGCAATTCCTCACACCTGAAAAGTGCCAGCACTGAATGCTACGCTTGCTAGCCAGCACCGTTCCTTGGAAGCGCTTTCACAGGCGCAGCACACTGGGGCTCTGCGCTTCTCTAGCCACCTAACGTCACGGCTCACTATCTCTCCGTCTCGTAGACACGAGCTGAGAACATTGAAAACGTCCAGCAATTCCTCACACCTGAAAAGTGCCAGCACTGAATGCTACGCTAGCCAGCACCGTTCCTTGGAAGCGCTTTCACAGGCGCAGCACCACTGGGCTCTGCGCTTCTCTAGCCACCTAACGTCACGGTCACTATCTCTCCGTCTCGTAGACACGAGCTGAGAAATTGAAAACGTCCAGCAATTCCTCACACCTGAAAAGTGCCAGCACTGACTGCTACTGCTTGATCTAAGCATGCCTTGGCTAGCCTTTCAGGGCCACACAAAGGCTGGGCTCTGTGCTTCTCTAGCCACCTAATCTTCGGCTCATCCTCTCTCGCAGTCGAAGGAGAGCACAGGTGAGACATTGAAAACGTCCAGCAATTCCTCACACCTGAAAAGTGCCAGCACTGAATGCTACCGCTAGCCAGCACCGTTCCTTGGAAGCGCTTTCACAGGCGCAGCACCACTGGGGCTCTGCGCTTCTCTAGCCACCTAACGTCAGAGTCACAATCTCTCCGTCTCGTAGACACAAGCTGAGAAATTGAAAACGTCCAGCAATTCCTCACACCTGAAAAGTGTCAGCACTGAATGCTACCGCTAGCCAGCACCGTTCCTTGGAAGCGCTTTCACAGGCGCAGCACACTGGGCTCTGCGCTTCTCTAGCCACCTAACGTCACGGTCACTATCTCTCCGTCTCGTAGACACGAGCTGAGAAATTGAAAACGTCCAGCAATTCCTCACACCTGAAAAGTGCCAGCACTGACTGCTACTGCTTGATCTAAGCATGCCTTGGCTAGCCTTTCAGAGCCACACAAAGGCTGGGTCTCTGTGCTTCTCTAGCCACATAATCTTTGGCTCATCCTCTCTCGCAGTCGAAGGAGAGCACAGGTGAGACATTGAAAACTTCCAGCAATTCCTCACACCTGAAAAGTGCCAGCACTGAATGCTACCGCTAGCCAGCACCGTTCCTTGGAAGCGCTTTCACAGGCGCAGCACCACTGGGGCTCTGCGCTTCTCTAGCCACCTAACGTCACGGTCACAATCTCTCCGTCTCGTAGACACAGCTGAGAAATTGAAAACGTCCAGCAATTCCTCACACCTGAAAAGTGCCAGCACTGAATGCTACCGCTAGCCAGCACCGTTCCTTGGAAGCGCTTTCACAGGCGCAGCACCACTGGGGCTCTGCGCTTCTCTAGCCACCTAACGTCACGGTCACTATCTCTCCGTCTCGTAGACACGAGCTGAGACATTGAAAACGTCCAGCAATTCCTCACACATGAAAAGTGCCAGCACTGACTGCTACTGCTTGATCTAAGCATGCCTTGGCTAGCCTTTCAGGCCACACAAAGGCTGGGCTCTGTGCTTCTCTAGCCACCTAATCTTCGCTCATCCTCTCTCGCAGTCGATGGAGAGCACAGGTGAGACATTGAAAACGTCCAGCAATTCCTCACACCTGAAAAGTGCCAGCACTGACTGCTACCGCTAGCCAGCACGTTCCTTGGAAGCGCTTTCACAGGCGCAGCACCACTGCGACTAAGCTGCCTGGCTGCTCAACACTGCTGTGCTTCTCTAGCCACATAATCTTTGGCTCATCCTCTCTCGCAGTCGAAGGAGAGCACAGGTGAGACATTGAAAACGTCCAGCAATTCCTCACACCTGAAAAGTGCCAGCACTGAATGCTACCGCTAGCCAGCACCGTTCCTTGGAAGCGCTTTCACAGGCGCAGCACCACTGGGCTCTGCGCTTCTCTAGCCACCTAACGTCAGGTCACATCTCTCCGTCTCGTAGACACAGCTGAGAAATTGAAAACGTCCAGCAATTCCTCACACCTGAAAAGTGCCAGCACTGAATGCTACCGCTAGCCAGCACCGTTCCTTGGAAGCGCTTTCACAGGCGCAGCACCACTGGGGCTCTGCGCTTCTCTAGCCACCTAACGTCACGGTCACTATCTCTCCGTCTCGTAGACACGAGCTGAGAAATTGAAAACGTCCAGCAATTCCTCACACCTGAAAAGTGCCAGCACTGACTGCTACTGCTTGATCTAAGCATGCCTTGGCTAGCTTTCAGGGCCACACAAAGGCTGGGCTCTGTGCTTCTCTAGCCACCTAATCTTCGGCTCATCCTCTCTCGCAGTCGATGGAGAGCACAGGTGAGACATTGAAAACGTCCAGCAATTCCTCACACCTGAAAAGTGCCAGCACTGAATGCTACCGCTAGCCAGCACCGTTCCTTGGAAGCGCTTTCACAGGCGCAGCACCACTGGGGCTCTGCGCTTCTCTAGCCACCTAACGTCACGGTCACTATCTCTCCGTCTCGTAGACACGAGCTGAGACATTGAAAACGTCCAGCAATTCCTCACACCTGAAAAGTGCCAGCACTGACTGCTACTGCTTGATCTAAGCATGCCTTGGCTAGCCTTTCAGGGCCACACAAAGGCTGGGTCTCTGTGCTTCTCTAGCACCTAATCTTCACCTCATCCTCTCTCGCAGTCGAAGGAGAGCACAGGTGAGACATTGAAAACGTCCAGCAATTCCTCACACCTGAAAAGTGCCAGCACTGAATGCTACCGCTAGCCAGCACCGTTCCTTGGAAGCGCTTTCACAGGCGCAGCACACTGGGGCTCTGCGCTTCTCTAGCCACCTAACGTCACGGTCACTATCTCTCCGTCTCGTAGACACGAGCTGAGAAATTGAAAACGTCCAGCAATTCCTCACACCTGAAAAGTGCCAGCACTGACTGCTACTGCTTGATCTAAGCATGCCTTGGCTAGCCTTTCAGGCCACACAAAGGCTGGGGCTCTGTGCTTCTCTAGCCACATAATCTTTGGCTCATCCTCTCTCGCAGTCGAAGGAGAGCACAGGTGAGACATTGAAAACGTCCAGCAATTCCTCACACCTGAAAAGTGCCAGC
Source organism: Gymnogyps californianus (assembly GCF_018139145.2). Taxonomy (NCBI): domain Eukaryota; kingdom Metazoa; phylum Chordata; class Aves; order Accipitriformes; family Cathartidae; genus Gymnogyps; species Gymnogyps californianus. Next base: position 1,671 of record NW_026114373.1, on the reverse strand, counting down.
ACTGAATGCTACCGCTAGCCAGCACCGTTCCTTGGAAGCGCTTTCACAGGCGCAGCACCACTGGGCTCTGCGCTTCTCTAGCCACCTAACGTCACGGTCACTATCTCTCCGTCTCGTAGACACGAGCTGAGAAATTGAAAACGTCCAGCAATTCCTCACACCTGAAAAGTGCCAGCACTGACTGCTACTGCTTGATCTAAGCATGCCTTGGCTAGCTTTCAGGGCCACACAAAGGCTGGGCTCTGTGCTTCTCTAGCCACCTAATCTTCGGCTCATCCTCTCTCGCAGTCGATGGAGAGCACAGGTGAGACATTGAAAACTTCCAGCAATTCCTCACACCTGAAAAGTGCCAGCACTGAATGCTACCGCTAGCCAGCACCGTTCCTTGGAAGCGCTTTCACAGGCGCAGCACCACTGGGCTCTGCGCTTCTCTAGCCACCTAACGTCAGGTCACAATCTCTCCGTCTCGTAGATACAAGCTGAGAAATTGAAAACGTCCAGCAATTCCTCACACCTGAAAAGTGCCAGCACTGAATGCTACGCTAGCCAGCACCGTTCCTTGGAAGCGCTTTCACAGGCGCAGCACCACTGGGGCTCTGCGCTTCTCTAGCCACCTAACGTCACGCTCACTATCTCTCCGTCTCGTAGACACGAGCTGAGACATTGAAAACGTCCAGCAATTCCTCACACCTGAAAAGTGCCAGCACTGACTGCTACTGCTTGATCTAAGCATGCCTTGGCTAGCCTTTCAGGGCCACACAAGGCTGGGGCTCTGTGCTTCTCTAGCCACCTAATCTTCGCTCATCCTCTCTCGCAGTCGATGGAGAGCACAGGTGAGACATTGAAAACGTCCAGCAATTCCTCACACCTGAAAAGTGCCAGCACTGACTGCTACCGCTAGCCAGCACCGTTCCTTGGAAGCGCTTTCACAGCGCAGCACCACTGCTGATCTGCTGCTTCTCTCAGCCCACTAAGCTGTCTCTGGTCACTATCTCTCCTCTCGCAGTCGAAGGAGCACAGGTGAGACATTGAAAACGTCCAGCAATTCCTCACACCTGAAAAGTGCCAGCACTGAATGCTACCGCTAGCCAGCACCGTTCCTTGGAAGCGCTTTCACAGGCGCAGCACCACTGGGGCTCTGCGCTTCTCTAGCCACCTAACGTCAGGTCACAATCTCTCCGTCTCGTAGATCCAAGCTGAGACATTGAAAACGTCCAGCAATTCCTCACACCTGAAAAGTGCCAGCACTGAATGCTACCGCTAGCCAGCACCGTTCCTTGGAAGCGCTTTCACAGGCGCAGCACCACTGGGCTCTGCGCTTCTCTAGCCACCTAACGTCACGGTCACTATCTCTCCGTCTCGTAGACACGACTGAGAAATTGAAAACGTTCCAGCATTCCTCACACCTGAAAAGTGCCAGCACTGACTGCTACTGCTTGATCTAAGCATGCCTTGGCTAGCCTTTCAGGGCCACACAAGGCTGGGGCTCCGTGCTTCTCTAGCACCTAATCTTCGGCTCTCTCTCTCGCAGTCGATGGTGAAGCACAGGTGAGACATTGAAAACGTCCAGCATTCCTCACACGGAAAAGTGCCAGCACTGATGCTACCGCTAGCCAGCACCGTTCCTTGGAAGCGCTTTCACAGGCGCAGCACACTGGGCTCTGCGCTTCT
>NW_026114372.1:0-9006 GCF_018139145.2 Gymnogyps californianus | reverse complement strand
CCCTTAAGATGGACCCTCTTACATGGACATGCTTGGATGGACCCCTTGAATGGATCCTGATGGATGGACCTCCTGAGATGGACCCCCCCTTTGGAAGTACCCCCTTTGATGGACCCTCCTTGAATGGACCCCCTTAGATGACTCAGTTGGGTGGACCCTTTCTTGATGGACCCCCTTAGATAGATCTCCTTCGATGGACCCCCATGAACAGACTCCCCTTGGATAGACTCCCCATGGATGACCTCCTTGGATGGACCTCCCTTGGTTGGACCCCCCCTTGGACAGACTCCCCTTGGATGACCTCCTTGGGTGACCCCCATTAGATGGTCCCTGTTAGACAGATCCCTTGCACGGACCCCAGATAGCCCTGGCTGCCCGTGACGGTGGAGGCCATGGAGGTCCCACCACTGACCCTCCACGCGGAGGCGGGCGGTGGCGGCGGCGGTGCCCAGCTGGCTCTGTGCTGTACACACGTAGGTGCCGGCGTCGGCGGGCGTCACGGCGTAGAGGCGCAACGTGTGCTCCCGGTCCACCTCGTGCCTGCAGGTCACCAGCTCTCCATCAGCTCCATCCCCACCCCGGGGATGGGACACCTCCACCCTGCCACCACCTACCTGCCCCAGGGCAGGTCCCCGCGTTCCTTGTGCCACTGCACCCGCGGCGCCGGGTCACCTTGGGCGCCGCAGCCCAGCTCCACGGTGCCGCCGGCCACTGCCACGACGTCGCTCGGGCGCCGCACGATGGTCGGCTTCTCTGCGGGGGGGACATGGAGGACGTGGCGCCAAGGTTGGGCATGACACGTCCGCCACCCATGGGAGACCCTTGGCTTACCCAGGACGGAGACGCGGGCACCCCGGCTCTCCCTCTCGCCCGCCGCGTTGGCCGCCACGCAGACGTAGAGCCCGGAGTCGCTCCGTCGCGCTGGTGCCACCCGTAACTTCCCGTTGGTGGCCACGTACCGGTCACCCGCCAAGTCCAAGGTCACCCCGTCCTTCTTCCAGGTGACGCTGGGTTCGGGGTGCCCCGAGGGGGGCACGCAATCCAGCTCCAACGCTTGCCCCGCCGTGGCCACCAAATCACCCGGCTGCAGGCGGAAATTGTCCCGCAGCGCTGCGGTGGGGAGGGGACGCCGCGGGCGGCGGTGAGGACGCGGGATTTTTGGGGGGTCCCCCCACCCGCATCAGCCCCGTGGCGTGTCCTTACCGGCTGCGGTTTGGGGTGCCGTGGCTGTGCCAGGGGGGTGGCAGCCTGTGGGGTGACACGGAGGCCGGTGGGTGCACCGAGCAGGTACGGCCTCAGCCCCGGTGGGGGGGCGGCGGGCAGAGTTAAGGGTATTTTGCCCGGCCGGGGGGACCGCACTCACCTCCTCGGCGCAGCGCGGCGAGGCAGAGCCCCAAGCCCAACGCCGTCGCCCAGCCGCCCGCCATGCCGGCCTCGGCCAGCCTTCCGGCTTCCTCCCTAAATCCCGGTCCCTCCCCGCCAGCACCAGGGCCGGCTCCGGCTCCGGATGGGGGGGGACAATAGCCGGACGCAGGGGCGGGAAGTGTCGGGGCGGGGGGGGGTGGTGGTGGACACAAACAGCTCGGGCCAAGCCGTGGCGGTGGGAGCACCCGGGCGCGGTGGCACTGGCAGCACCCGGAGGCAGCGGGGTTGGGGACGCCAGCGGTTAACAAATTTAATTAGTCAGAAGAAATTCCTCCCCCCCCCCCCCCCCCGCCATGTTCAGAGGAAGACGAATTCAGAAGAAACAAGCTCTCGCCTGGGGGTGCCATCAGTAGGGACCAGAGTGAACGGTCCAGGGTCTCCCAGGGTCTCTGCAAGCTTAAATTTGGGTGCCAGCCAGGTGCGTCGAGCTCATCCGATCTCAGCTGTCACCCACCTCTCAAGTGTCCCCCCACCCCGGGGAGGGGGGCACCCTGTCCCACAAAGACACCCAAGGGTGCCGCTGCCGGCCGGGTAGTATGTTTAGTTTATTGGTTAGTAGCGCACCCCAAGCACCCCGGGGTGCCCCGGCACCCACCCGGGGTGCCCCGGGGCCCGGCTCACTTGGCCGGCCGCACTCCGGTTTTCATCCTAAACCTATTTCCTGGGAAGGGCTGGGGAGAGGCGACGGCGCGCACCCCAAAAACGGGGGATTTTCATAGAAAATCCAGGCGCGGCGGAGGGGCAGCGCTCGGGCCGGGGGTTCGAGCCCACGTTTAGGGGACGGTGCAGCCGGGGAGCTGGGGGGAGGAGGGAGCCCCCCGTTTAGCCTAACGCTCGCACGTGCGCTTGGGCGAGCTTGCATGCTAGCGCGCCCCCCCCACTCCGTGCGGCGCCGGGCGCCCGCGTGCGTGGGCCTGCGTGCCGCGGCGGGTGGGCACGGTGCTCTCGCACACGTCGGGTGCGCGTGTACTCGCTCGGCGTGCTGTGCGCGCGCTCCCCGCGCGCTCGTGCACGCTCCGTGCACGCCTTTAGCTGCACGCTTGGTGCACGCTCTTTTCACACGCTCCGCGCGCACTCCTTCCGCATGCTCCGTGCGGGCCCTCTGCAAGCGCTGCACGCGCGGTCTCTCCTCACGCTCTTTGCACGCTCGCTGCATGCTCCATGCACGCCCTATGCAAATGTCGCACGCGTGCTCTCTTCGCGCGCTCTGTGCATGCCCTCTTGCAAGCTTCACGTGTGCTCTTTTCTCACACTCTGTGCACACTCTCCCTGCATGCTCTGTGCACGCTCTCTGCAAACACTGCTTGTACGCTTTCTCCACACGCTCTCTCCACAAGCTCTGTGCATGCTCTGCACAGACTCTCTCTGCACGCTCGTGTTCTCTGCACGCTCCATGCACACTTGGAGAGCACTCCCAATGCTGGCCCACTCTTTCACAAACGCCATGCAGTCTTATCTGCATGTTCCGTGCACACTCTCTGCACGCTCCCCGCACACCCTCTGCATGCTCCATGCATGCTTTCTCCACATTCTCCATGCGCACGCTCTCCCCACAATCCATGCAGTCTCAGCTGCATGCTCCGTGCATGCTCTCTCCGCATGCTCTGCACACGTTCTCTCCACGTGCTCCACATGCTCTCTCTTGCACGCTCTGTGCATGCTCTCCCTGCACACTGCATGCATGCTCTCCCTGCACACCCTTGTGCATGCCCTCTTGCACCCTTTGTGCACACTCTCTCTGCATGCTGCAGGCACGCTCTGCCCACACGCCCTGTGCATGTCCTCTTGCATGCTCGGTGCACGATCTGTCTGCACGCTCCGTGCATGCTCTCTCCACACATTTCGTGCACGCTCTCTCTGCATGCTCTGTGCATGACGCACCTGCACACACTAGGTACACCCGCTCTGCACACTCCGTGCATGCCCTCTTGCACGCTCTGTGATCGCTCTCTCTGCGCAGTGCGTGCACGCTCTCTCTGCACGCTCTCTCTGCACGCTCTGTGCGCACCCTCTTGCACGCTCCATGCATGCTCTCTCCGCGCGCTGCATGCATGCTCTCTCTGCACGCTCTGGACGCGTCCTCTTGCACGGTCTCTCCGCGCACTGCATGCATGCTCTCTCCCGCACGCTCCCAGCACGCACACGTGCTTTCCGCACGCTCCCTGCACGCTCGTCCCGGCGAGAAAGCCATTAAAGCGACGCCCCAGGAAGACGGGGGACGGAAGAGGGGAGCTCCGGGTGGGATCAATAGCAAATTAGTGACTTTACGCCGAGCTGAATGATGCCCGGTGGCGGGAGCGGGGCTGCGCCGGTGTCCCCGCTCGCTCGCCGCCGCCGCCGAAGCGCGCACATGTCCCCCCTTGCTCAGGCGCTGATCTCCACGGCGTTGGCCTCCTCCTGCTCCCGGATGACGTGGACGCCGGCAGTCCGCAGCAGCCGCGGGGTGCTGCGGGAACGCGCCGGCGAACCCGGCGGCGACCTGTGCGTGCGCGTTGAGGCGGGCGAGCGAGCCGGCGAGCGATGGTAACGACGAGTCGAACGCCCCACCGGTCCCGGCGAGCGACCGGCTGCTGGTGCCGGCGAGCTGGTGTAACCCGGTTCAACCATGCCGCGGGGTTCGGGTGGCGAATCCTCCTCTGCCTCCGGCGAGTCCTGCCAAAAGCCAAGAGCAGACGAGCGTGCGAAGCGTGCGAGACCCGGTGCCGCCGCGCAAAGCCGGCACGCTACCAGCGCGCTACCGGCCGCTCACCTTGTCCTTGAGGATGTACAAGGCCACCGGGTTTTTGCGGTCGTGCTCGCCGCTCCGCGCGATGCCTTCGGCTGCACGGAGGCAAGGCGTTGCTTACCGCGCCGGCGGCGTTGGCGTTCCCCCAACCCGCCGCGGCGGCACCGGGGCCGGCACTCACCCTCGTGCTTCAGGCGCTCCTCGTCCTGCTCGGCGTACTCGGAGGCTGGTTGCGTCTCCGCTTGCCGCTTCTCCCTGGGGAAGGGATAGGGAATGGGGCAGCACCCGCACCGCGGTGGCAGGCAGCGGGGGGCACCGCCTGCGGCTCAGCCGGGGAAGGGCCCGGTGCTGCGGTGAGGGAGAGAGGGGATGGGGTGGGATGGGATGGGGTGAGATGGAATGGGACGAGATGGGATGGGATGAGATGAGATGGGATGGGATGGGATAGAATGGGATGGGACAGGAGAGATGGATCAAGGCAGGATGGGATGGGATGGGGTGAGGTGAGGTGATGGGATGGGATGGGATGGGATGGGATGGGATGGGATGGGATGGGATGGGTCAAGACAGGATGGGTTGGGATGGGATTGCATGGGATGGGACTAAATGGGATGCGACGAGACAGGACAAGATGAAATGGGATGAGACAAGATGGGATGGGATGGGATGGGTCAAGACAGGATGGGATGGGATTGCATGGGATGGGACTAAATGGGATGGGACGAAATGGGATGGACAGACAGGAAGATGAATGGATGGGATGGGATGGGATGGGATGGGATGGGATGCAATGGGATGGATAGATGAGATGAGATGAGATGAGATGAGATGAGATGGGATGGGATGGGATGGGATGGGGTGGGATGGGGTGGGATGGGGTGGGATGGGATGGGATGGATGCATGGGATTGCATGGGATTGCATGGGATGGGACTAAATGGGATGAGACGAGACAGGGCAAGATGAAACGGGATGGGACAAGATGAGATGGGATGGGATGGGTCAAGACGGGATGGGATGGGATGGAACAGATGGGTCAAGGCAGGATGGGATGGGATGGGATGGGATGGGATGGGATGGGATGGGATGGGACGGGACAAGATAGGATGGGAAGAGATGAGACAGGATGGGAGGGCATGGGACAAGACAGGATGGGACAAGATGGGACGGGATAAAAGGAACTCCCTTTGGCTCCCGCGTTACCCCCCGCCGTACTTCTTGGAGGGCTTCCAGCAGGCGCAAACAGTCACCAGGGTGACCAGGAGGAAGATGCCGCCCGTGGAGAGGATGATGTAGAGGGAGCTCCGGCCTGGGGGAGAGGAATGAGGGGGGTCGACCCCCCCAAAATTTTAGCTGGGAGCATCTGCAAGGGATGGCCAGCCCTGGGGGTGCGGGAGTAGGGAACGGGTGGCTTACGGTAGACGGTGAGCTTCACGGGGATGCTGCGGCCGTGGCTGATGGGGTTCTCCACCAGGCAGCTGTAGACGTCGTCGTCAGCCATGAGGACGCGGGTGATGGTGAGGATCTTCTGGTCGGGGGAGAGGAGCAGGCGGGAGTCGTTGCTCAGCGGCCGCCCGTCCTTCAGCCAGGTGTAGGTGGGCTTGGTGCCGTTCTCGTGCGAGCAGTTGAGCGTGAAGAACTCGCTGAGCTCCAGCACCGTCGAGGAGGCCACCAGCACTTGCGGCTTCGAGATGGGGACTGTGGGCGAGCAGGGGAACCACGGTGATGCCATGTCTTGGGGGACGGGTGGGCCCAGGGGATGGGAAGGGGGACATCAAAACCCCACCGGGGACGTAGCTTGGCTGCATGGGGTGGTTGAACCCCCAAAACCACCTCCCAGTTGGAGAAAGCCCTCCCAAAAAGTGGTCGGGGAAGACATCCCATGGAGAGCCCAATCTCCACTGGACATCCTTCTTGTGCTTACTGTCCACGGTGAGGTTGATGGTCTTCTCGCCGGTGAAGGTGTCGTCGGTGATGGACACCTCCACCTCGTAAGCGCCTTCGTCGGCCAACTGCAAGGGGCTGATGAGCAACGAGCCGTTCTCCAGCACCCGGATGCGGTCACGGTAATCGGGCCGTAGGTTGCCGATGATCTCGGTGCCGATGGACTGGACGACGGTGACGGGTTTGTCACGCTTCAGCTGCCACTTGACCACCGGCTTGTCGGCGCTGGCGCTGGCGTAGCGCACCGACAGCAGCGCCGCTTTGCCCGCCGTGCCGCGGACCAGCGGCGTGGGGCTGGTGATGTTCACCCCTGCCAGCAGACCTTGGGATGGGGAGAGAGAGTGGGGTGCCGAGTCCGGGCAGGCTGCCTGGTCCTCCGAGCCCGGAGAAAAATGGGGAACCCCCTTCCCGGAGCTGTGCTGAGCACCCCCAAAATGCATCACCAGCACTGGGATGCTCAACCACCGTGCAAGCGGGCTGGTTGCGTAACCCTTTGCAAAGATGCATGCGTCGCCCCGAAAAGTGCATGGGAGGTGGGAGCGCCGCTGCACCCAGGTCAATGCGATGCTTTGCAAAAATGCATGCATCGCCCCCAAAACCTGCATCAGGGGGTGGGAGCGCTCTTGCAGCCGGGTCAATGCAACGCTCTGCCAAATTGCATGCGTTGCCCCCCCCAAACTGCGTGGGGGATAGGAGCGCTTCTGCCCCCGGGCTGATCCAATGCTTTGCAAAAACACGTGTGTTGCTCCAAAAACTGCATCGGGGGGTGGGAGCGCTCCTGCATCCAAGTTGATGCAATTCTTTGCAAAATGCACGCGTCACCCCCAAAAGCGCATCGGGCACGGGAGGCGGGTCGATGCAACCCTTTGCAAAAACGCGTGCGTCATCCCCCAAAATGCACGGGAGGGTGGGAGCGCTGCTGCACCCAGGTCAATGCAATGCTTTGCAAAAGTTGCGTGCATCACCCCAAAACCTGCACCAGGGGGTGGGAGTCCTCCTGCAGCCAGGCTGATGCAACTCTTTGCAAAAATGCATGCATCGCCCCCAAATATTGCAGGAGGAGGGGCGAGAGCCCTCCCGTGCCCGGATCGATGCAATGCTTTGCAAAAACACACGCATCACCCCCAAAAAGTGCATGAGGGGGGGTGAGTGCACTCCTGCAGCTGGGTCGATGCAACCCGTTGCAAAAAGGCATGCATAGCTCCCCCCAATCGCAGCAACGGTGGGAGCGCTCCTGTGCCGGGGTCGATGCAACCCTTTGCAAAAATGCCTGCATCGCCCCCCAAAAAACTGCATGGGAGAGCGCGAGCGCTCCTGCAGCCAGGTTGATGCAACTCTTTGCAAAGACGCATGCATCACCCCCAAAAATTGCATGGGGGGGTGGGGGGGGAGCCCTCCCGTGCCCGGCTCAATGCAATACTTTGCAAAAATGTGTGCATCGCCCCAAAAATTGCAGGGGCGGGGGGGTGGGGTGGGCAGGATTTTTGCATCCCAGCCCCGTTGGATGCTCGGGTCCAGCCAACCCCCCCGCCTCGAGATGCAAAACCGCATCACGGGGGTCGGTGCACGTGCGTCGCTCCTCATTGCTGGTTTTAAGCCAAAAAGGGCTGGGAAAAAGCGGAAAAAAATTTTTTTTGGAGGGGGGCACTCCCCAAAACACCGTAGCTTCAGCCCTCCCCGCGCCTTGCCGGTGCGGGGGTCCCATCCGCGAACCCCCATCCGGATGCCGTCATCGGACGGCGAACAAACCCCATATTGAAGAGGCGGGGGAAAGTGGGAAAACCAGCCGGGGAGGGGGAAGCGGGAGCAAGAAAGGCTTTAAACAAACCCGAAAAGTCATGGGACTTATTGGTATGCAGCCTCCGTCCGTCCGTCCGTCCGTCCGTCCTCCCCGGCGGCGCAGAGCTTCGGGCCCCGAAAACGTACCCCGACCCGAAAAATTTTAGGGGACCCCCCATAGGGAAAAGCCAGGCAGGGGATGGGGGTTCATTTTTTAACGCAGCCTTGCACCCCCAGCATCCCCAAACCGCTACTCTTTAACCGTTTCTTCTCTTTTTTTAGCCCAATCGCTGATTTTTCGCTCCGCTCCGGGGAATAAATTTGGGAGTTAATTAATAAATCAGGCAATATTCCCATCTCCTACAGCATCCCTGGCTTAGGGATGGAGATCTCCCACCCTTCCTGTCTGGCTCTTGCTGAAAAAAAAAAACCCACCAAAAATCCTCATTTTCGTGGAATAAATCCCTATTTCTTTGGAAAAAACACAGCAGCATTTTTGGGGTGCTCGGGCTGCAGCCCCGGCGCTTTTTTGGGGTGCAAATCAAAGCCGGCAGCGTGCAAAACCGACTGGCTTTGCTTTGCATTCTCGGCTCATCCGGAGGGAAACGGGGCCTCCTCGGGGCTGGTTTTGGGTCCAAACTTTAGTAAAATGGTGCAAAATTGTTGCAGGGCATTTTCTGCGTTGCCGGTCCCGGGATGGGGCAGTTTGGGGCTCATTGAACCCCAAAATGTGGGTATTTAAGGAATAAATGATGGGTGCGACCAGGGATTGCAGCGGGATGGGGCAAAGGGGGGGCAAACCTAGAAATGGGGTGAAAAATGGGCTTTTTGGGAAAGCTGAAGGATGGGTAAGAAAATAGATTTGGGGATGCTGAAAAAACAAGCAAAAAAGGGGGTTTGGGGAAGAGGAAAAACTGGGGAGAAGCTTGCGGGGGGTGGTGCCGGATCCACCCCCCCCAGCAGGACCCGCTTGACTCCGGAAAAGTGTTTTTCCCAGTTTTTATTCCCAATTTTCCCCCCTTTTTTTTTCCCCTCTCCCAAGCGGAGGGAATGCTCGACGGTACAGCAACCCCCCCTCCCTCCCAATCCCCTTCATCAACCCTCCTCACCCCCACTCCCCCCCCGCCCCGCATC
>NW_026114371.1:0-9064 GCF_018139145.2 Gymnogyps californianus | reverse complement strand
AAGCGCAGAGCCCCAGTGTTGCTGCGCCTGTGAAAGCGCTTCCAAGGAACGGTGCTGGCTAGCAGTAGCATTCAGTGCTGGCACTTTCAGGTGTGAGGAATTGCTGGACGTTTTCGATTTCTCAGCTCAGCTCTACGAGACGGAGAGAGTAGTCATGATGAGTTGGGTGTCTAGAGAAGCGCAGAGCCCCAGTGTTGCTGCGCCTGTGAAAGCGCTTCCAAGGAACGGTGCTGGCTAGCAGTAGCATTCAGTGCTGGCACTTTTCTTGTGTGAGGAATTGCTGGACTTTTCGATTTCTCAGCTCAGCTCTACGAGAGGAGAGATAGTCATGATGATGTTAGGTGGCTAGAGAAGCGCAGAGCCCCAGTGTTGCTGCGCCTGTGAAAGCGCTTCCAAGGAACGGTGCTGGCTAGCAGTAGCATTCAGTGCTGGCACTTTTCAGGTGTGAGGAATTGCTGGACGTTTTCGATTTCTCAGCTCAGCTCTACGAGACGGAGAGATAGTCATGATGATGTTGGGTGTCTAGAGAAGCGCAGAGCCCCAGTGTTGCTGCGCCTGTGAAAGCGCTTCCAAGGAACGGTGCTGGCTAGCAGTAGCATTCAGTGCTGGCACTTTTAGGTGTGAGGAATTGCTGGACGTTTTCAATTTCTCAGCTCAGCTCTACGAGACGGAGAGATAGTCATGATGATGTTGGGTGTCTAGAGAAGCGCAGAGCCCCAGTGTTGCTGCGCCTGTGAAAGCGCTTCCAAGGAACGGTGCTGGCTAGCAGTAGCATTCAGTGCTGGCACTTTTCTTGTGTGAGGAATTGCTGGACGTTTTTCGATTTCTCAGCTCAGCTCTACGAGACGGAGAGGTAGTCATGATGATGTTAAGGTGGCTAAGAGAAGCGCAGAGCCCCAGTGTTGCTGCGCCTGTGAAAGCGCTTCCAAGGAACGGTGCTGGCTAGCAGTAGCATTCAGTGCTGGCACTTTTCTGGTGTGAGGAATTGCTGGACGTTTTCGATTTCTCAGCTCAGCTCTATGAGACGGAGAGATAGTCATGATGGCGTTAGGTGTCTAGAGAAGCGCAGAGCCCCAGTGTTGCTGCGCCTGTGAAAGCGCTTCCAAGGAACGGTGCTGGCTAGCAGTAGCATTCAGTGCTGGCACTTTCTTGTGTGAGGAATTGCTGGACGTTTTCGATTTCTCAGCTCAGCTCTACGAGACGGAGAGATAGTCATGATGAGTTGGGTGTCTAGAGAAGCGCAGAGCCCCAGTGTTGCTGCGCCTGTGAAAGCGCTTCCAAGGAACGGTGCTGGCTAGCAGTAGCATTCAGTGCTGGCACTTTTCTTGTGTGAGGAATTGCTGGACGTTTTTCGATTTCTCAGCTCAGCTCTACGAGACGGAGAGATAGTCATGATGATGTTAGGTGTCTAGAGAAGCGCAGAGCCCCAGTGTTGCTGCGCCTGTGAAAGCGCTTCCAAGGAACGGTGCTGGCTAGCAGTAGCATTCAGTGCTGGCACTTTTGTGGTGTGAGGAATTGCTGGACGTTTTCGATTTCTCAGCTCAGCTCTACGAGACGGAGAGATAGTCATGATGATGTTAGGTGTCTAGAGAAGCGCAGAGCCCCAGTGTTGCTGCGCCTGTGAAAGCGCTTCCAAGGAACGGTGCTGGCTAGCAGTAGCATTCAGTGCTGGCACTTTTCTTGTGTGAGGAATTGCTGGACGTTTTCGATTTCTCAGCTCAGCTCTACGAGACGGAGAGATAGTCATGATGATGTTAGGTGTCTAGAGAAGCGCAGAGCCCCAGTGTTGCTGCGCCTGTGAAAGCGCTTCCAAGGAACGGTGCTGGCTAGCAGTAGCATTCAGTGCTGGCACTTTTCAGGTGTGAGGAATTGCTGGACGTTTTCGATTTCTCAGCTCAGCTCTACGAGACGGAGAGATAGTCATGATGGTTAGGTGTCTAGAGAAGCGCAGAGCCCCAGTGTTGCTGCGCCTGTGAAAGCGCTTCCAAGGAACGGTGCTGGCTAGCAGTAGCATTCAGTGCTGGCACTTTTCTGTGTGAGGAATTGCTGGACGTTTTCGATTTCTCAGCTCAGCTCTACGAGACGGAGAGATAGTCATGATGGCGTTAGGTGTCTAGAGAAGCGCAGAGCCCCAGTGTTGCTGCGCCTGTGAAAGCGCTTCCAAGGAACGGTGCTGGCTAGCAGTAGCATTCAGTGCTGGCACTTTCTTGTGTGAGGAATTGCTGGACGTTTTCGATTTCTCAGCTCAGCTCTACGAGACGGAGAGATAGTCATGATGAGTTAGGTGTCTAGAGAAGCGCAGAGCCCCAGTGTTGCTGCGCCTGTGAAAGCGCTTCCAAGGAACGGTGCTGGCTAGCAGTAGCATTCAGTGCTGGCACTTTTCTTGTGTGAGGAATTGCTGGACGTTTTCGATTTCTCAGCTCAGCTCTACGAGACGGAGAGATAGTCATGATGAGTTGGGTGTCTAGAGAAGCGCAGAGCCCCAGTGTTGCTGCGCCTGTGAAAGCGCTTCCAAGGAACGGTGCTGGCTAGCAGTAGCATTCAGTGCTGGCACTTTCTTGTGTGAGGAATTGCTGGACGTTTTCGATTTCTCAGCTCAGCTCTACGAGACGGAGAGATAGTCATGATGATGTTAGGTGTCTAGAGAAGCGCAGAGCCCCAGTGTTGCTGCGCCTGTGAAAGCGCTTCCAAGGAACGGTGCTGGCTAGCAGTAGCATTCAGTGCTGGCACTTTTCTGGTGTGAGGAATTGCTGGACGTTTTCGATTTCTCAGCTCAGCTCTACGAGACGGAGAGATAGTCATGATGAGTTAGGTGTCTAGAGAAGCGCAGAGCCCCAGTGTTGCTGCGCCTGTGAAAGCGCTTCCAAGGAACGGTGCTGGCTAGCAGTAGCATTCAGTGCTGGCACTTTTCTGTGTGAGGAATTGCTGGACGTTTTCGATTTCTCAGCTCAGCTCTACGAGACGGAGAGATAGTCATGATGATGTTAGGTGTCTAGAGAAGCGCAGAGCCCCAGTGTTGCTGCGCCTGTGAAAGCGCTTCCAAGGAACGGTGCTGGCTAGCAGTAGCATTCAGTGCTGGCACTTTCTTGTGTGAGGAATTGCTGGACGTTTTCGATTTCTCAGCTCAGCTCTACGAGACGGAGAGTAGTCATGATGATGTTAGGTGTCTAGAGAAGCGCAGAGCCCCAGTGTTGCTGCGCCTGTGAAAGCGCTTCCAAGGAACGGTGCTGGCTAGCAGTAGCATTCAGTGCTGGCACTTTTCTGGTGTGAGGAATTGCTGGACGTTTTCGATTTCTCAGCTCAGCTCTACGAGACGGAGAGATAGTCATGATGAGTTAGGTGTCTAGAGAAGCGCAGAGCCCCAGTGTTGCTGCGCCTGTGAAAGCGCTTCCAAGGAACGGTGCTGGCTAGCAGTAGCATTCAGTGCTGGCACTTTTCTTGTGTGAGGAATTGCTGGACGTTTTCGATTTCTCAGCTCAGCTCTACGAGACGGAGAGATAGTCATGATGGCGTTAGGTGTCTAGAGAAGCGCAGAGCCCCAGTGTTGCTGCGCCTGTGAAAGCGCTTCCAAGGAACGGTGCTGGCTAGCAGTAGCATTCAGTGCTGGCACTTTCTTGTGTGAGGAATTGCTGGACGTTTTCGATTTCTCAGCTCAGCTCTACGAGACGGAGAGATAGTCATGATGATGTTAGGTGTCTAGAGAAGCGCAGAGCCCCAGTGTTGCTGCGCCTGTGAAAGCGCTTCCAAGGAACGGTGCTGGCTAGCAGTAGCATTCAGTGCTGGCACTTTTCTGGTGTGAGGAATTGCTGGACGTTTTCGATTTCTCAGCTCAGCTCTACGAGACGGAGAGATAGTCATGATGAGTTAGGTGTCTAGAGAAGCGCAGAGCCCCAGTGTTGCTGCGCCTGTGAAAGCGCTTCCAAGGAACGGTGCTGGCTAGCAGTAGCATTCAGTGCTGGCACTTTCTTGTGTGAGGAATTGCTGGACGTTTTCGATTTCTCAGCTCAGCTCTACGAGACGGAGAGATAGTCATGATGATGTTAGGTGTCTAGAGAAGCGCAGAGCCCCAGTGTTGCTGCGCCTGTGAAAGCGCTTCCAAGGAACGGTGCTGGCTAGCAGTAGCATTCAGTGCTGGCACTTTTAGGTGTGAGGAATTGCTGGACGTTTTCGATTTCTCAGCTCAGCTCTACGAGACGGAGAGATAGTCATGATGAGTTAGGTGTCTAGAGAAGCGCAGAGCCCCAGTGTTGCTGCGCCTGTGAAAGCGCTTCCAAGGAACGGTGCTGGCTAGCAGTAGCATTCAGTGCTGGCACTTTTCTGTGTGAGGAATTGCTGGACGTTTTCGATTTCTCAGCTCAGCTCTACGAGACGGAGAGATAGTCATGATGATGTTAGGTGTCTAGAGAAGCGCAGAGCCCCAGTGTTGCTGCGCCTGTGAAAGCGCTTCCAAGGAACGGTGCTGGCTAGCAGTAGCATTCAGTGCTGGCACTTTTCAGGTGTGAGGAATTGCTGGACGTTTTCGATTTCTCAGCTCAGCTCTACGAGACGGAGAGATAGTCATGATGATGTTAGGTGTCTAGAGAAGCGCAGAGCCCCAGTGTTGCTGCGCCTGTGAAAGCGCTTCCAAGGAACGGTGCTGGCTAGCAGTAGCATTCAGTGCTGGCACTTTTAGGTGTGAGGAATTGCTGGACGTTTTCGATTTCTCAGCTCAGCTCTACGAGACGGAGAGATAGTCATGATGATGTTAGGTGTCTAGAGAAGCGCAGAGCCCCAGTGTTGCTGCGCCTGTGAAAGCGCTTCCAAGGAACGGTGCTGGCTAGCAGTAGCATTCAGTGCTGGCACTTTTGGTGTGAGGAATTGCTGGACGTTTTCGATTTCTCAGCTCAGCTCTACGAGACGGAGAGATAGTCATGATGATGTTGGTGTCTAGAGAAGCGCAGAGCCCCAGTGTTGCTGCGCCTGTGAAAGCGCTTCCAAGGAACGGTGCTGGCTAGCAGTAGCATTCAGTGCTGGCACTTTTCGGTGTGAGGAATTGCTGGACGTTTTCGATTTCTCAGCTCAGCTCTACGAGACGGAGAGATAGTCATGATGATGTTAGGTGTCTAGAGAAGCGCAGAGCCCCAGTGTTGCTGCGCCTGTGAAAGCGCTTCCAAGGAACGGTGCTGGCTAGCAGTAGCATTCAGTGCTGGCACTTTCTTGTGTGAGGAATTGCTGGACGTTTTCGATTTCTCAGCTCAGCTCTACGAGACGGAGAGATAGTCATGATGGCGTTAGGTGTCTAGAGAAGCGCAGAGCCCCAGTGTTGCTGCGCCTGTGAAAGCGCTTCCAAGGAACGGTGCTGGCTAGCAGTAGCATTCAGTGCTGGCACTTTTTGGTGTGAGGAATTGCTGGACGTTTTCGATTTCTCAGCTCAGCTCTACGAGACGGAGAGATAGTCATGATGATGTTAGGTGTCTAGAGAAGCGCAGAGCCCCAGTGTTGCTGCGCCTGTGAAAGCGCTTCCAAGGAACGGTGCTGGCTAGCAGTAGCATTCAGTGCTGGCACTTTTCTTGTGTGAGGAATTGCTGGACGTTTTCGATTTCTCAGCTCAGCTCTACGAGACGGAGAGATAGTCATGATGATGTTAGGTGTCTAGAGAAGCGCAGAGCCCCAGTGTTGCTGCGCCTGTGAAAGCGCTTCCAAGGAACGGTGCTGGCTAGCAGTAGCATTCAGTGCTGGCACTTTTCTTGTGTGAGGAATTGCTGGACGTTTTCGATTTCTCAGCTCAGCTCTACGAGACGGAGAGATAGTCATGATGATGTTAGGTGGCTATAGAGAAGCGCAGAGCCCCAGTGTTGCTGCGCCTGTGAAAGCGCTTCCAAGGAACGGTGCTGGCTAGCAGTAGCATTCAGTGCTGGCACTTTCTTGGTGTGAGGAATTGCTGGACGTTTTCGATTTCTCAGCTCAGCTCTACGAGACGGAGAGATAGTCATGATGGTTAGGTGTCTAGAGAAGCGCAGAGCCCCAGTGTTGCTGCGCCTGTGAAAGCGCTTCCAAGGAACGGTGCTGGCTAGCAGTAGCATTCAGTGCTGGCACTTTTCTTGTGTGAGGAATTGCTGGACGTTTTCGATTTCTCAGCTCAGCTCTACGAGACGGAGAGATAGTCATGATGAGTTGAGGTGTCTAGAGAAGCGCAGAGCCCCAGTGTTGCTGCGCCTGTGAAAGCGCTTCCAAGGAACGGTGCTGGCTAGCAGTAGCATTCAGTGCTGGCACTTTTCAGGTGTGAGGAATTGCTGGACGTTTTCGATTTCTCAGCTCAGCTCTACGAGACGGAGAGATAGTCATGATGATGTTAGGTGTCTAGAGAAGCGCAGAGCCCCAGTGTTGCTGCGCCTGTGAAAGCGCTTCCAAGGAACGGTGCTGGCTAGCAGTAGCATTCAGTGCTGGCACTTTTTGTGTGAGGAATTGCTGGACGTTTTCGATTTCTCAGCTCAGCTCTAGAGACGGAGAGTAGTCATGATGGTTAGGTGCTAGAGAAGCGCAGAGCCCCAGTGTTGCTGCGCCTGTGAAAGCGCTTCCAAGGAACGGTGCTGGCTAGCAGTAGCATTCAGTGCTGGCACTTTTCAGGTGTGAGGAATTGCTGGACGTTTTCGATTTCTCAGCTCAGCTCTACGAGACGGAGAGATAGTCATGATGAGTTAGGTGTCTAGAGAAGCGCAGAGCCCCAGTGTTGCTGCGCCTGTGAAAGCGCTTCCAAGGAACGGTGCTGGCTAGCAGTAGCATTCAGTGCTGGCACTTTTGAGGTGTGAGGAATTGCTGGACGTTTTCGATTTCTCAGCTCAGCTCTACGAGACGGAGAGATAGTCATGATGATGTTAGGTGTCTAGAGAAGCGCAGAGCCCCAGTGTTGCTGCGCCTGTGAAAGCGCTTCCAAGGAACGGTGCTGGCTAGCAGTAGCATTCAGTGCTGGCACTTTTCATGTGTGAGGAATTGCTGGACGTTTTCGATTTCTCAGCTCAGCTCTACGAGACGGAGAGGTAGTCATGATGATGTTAGGTGTCTAGAGAAGCGCAGAGCCCCAGTGTTGCTGCGCCTGTGAAAGCGCTTCCAAGGAACGGTGCTGGCTAGCAGTAGCATTCAGTGCTGGCACTTTCTTGGTGTGAGGAATTGCTGGACGTTTTCGATTTCTCAGCTCAGCTCTACGAGACGGAGAGATAGTCATGATGATGTTAGGTGGCATAGAGAAGCGCAGAGCCCCAGTGTTGCTGCGCCTGTGAAAGCGCTTCCAAGGAACGGTGCTGGCTAGCAGTAGCATTCAGTGCTGGCACTTTTCAGGTGTGAGGAATTGCTGGACGTTTTCGATTTCTCAGCTCAGCTCTACGAGACGGAGAGATAGTCATGATGACGTTAGGTGTCTAGAGAAGCGCAGAGCCCCAGTGTTGCTGCGCCTGTGAAAGCGCTTCCAAGGAACGGTGCTGGCTAGCAGTAGCATTCAGTGCTGGCACTTTTCAGGTGTGAGGAATTGCTGGACGTTTTCGATTTCTCAGCTCAGCTCTACGAGACGGAGAGATAGTCATGATGAGTTAGGTGTCTAGAGAAGCGCAGAGCCCCAGTGTTGCTGCGCCTGTGAAAGCGCTTCCAAGGAACGGTGCTGGCTAGCAGTAGCATTCAGTGCTGGCACTTTTCTTGTGTGAGGAATTGCTGGACGTTTTCGATTTCTCAGCTCAGCTCTACGAGACGGAGAGATAGTCATGATGATGTTGGGTGGCTAGAGAAGCGCAGAGCCCCAGTGTTGCTGCGCCTGTGAAAGCGCTTCCAAGGAACGGTGCTGGCTAGCAGTAGCATTCAGTGCTGGCACTTTTCAGGTGTGAGGAATTGCTGGACGTTTTCGATTTCTCAGCTCAGCTCTACGAGACGGAGAGATAGTCATGATGGCGTTAGGTGTCTAGAGAAGCGCAGAGCCCCAGTGTTGCTGCGCCTGTGAAAGCGCTTCCAAGGAACGGTGCTGGCTAGCAGTAGCATTCAGTGCTGGCACTTTTCTTGTGTGAGGAATTGCTGGACGTTTTCGATTTCTCAGCTCAGCTCTACGAGACGGAGAGATAGTCATGATGATGTTAGGTGTCTAGAGAAGCGCAGAGCCCCAGTGTTGCTGCGCCTGTGAAAGCGCTTCCAAGGAACGGTGCTGGCTAGCAGTAGCATTCAGTGCTGGCACTTTCATGTGTGAGGAATTGCTGGACTTTTCGATTTCTCAGCTCAGCTCTACGAGACGGAGAGATAGTCATGATGATGTTGGGTGTCTAGAGAAGCGCAGAGCCCCAGTGTTGCTGCGCCTGTGAAAGCGCTTCCAAGGAACGGTGCTGGCTAGCAGTAGCATTCAGTGCTGGCACTTTTCTTGTGTGAGGAATTGCTGGACGTTTTCGATTTCTCAGCTCAGCTCTACGAGACGGAGAGATAGTCATGATGAGTTAGGTGCTATAGAGAAGCGCAGAGCCCCAGTGTTGCTGCGCCTGTGAAAGCGCTTCCAAGGAACGGTGCTGGCTAGCAGTAGCATTCAGTGCTGGCACTTTTCATGTGTGAGGAATTGCTGGACGTTTTCGATTTCTCAGCTTCAGCTCTACGAGACGGAGAGATAGTCATGATGGCGTTAGGTGTCTAGAGAAGCGCAGAGCCCCAGTGTTGCTGCGCCTGTGAAAGCGCTTCCAAGGAACGGTGCTGGCTAGCGGTAGCATTCAGTGCTGGCACTTTTCAGGTGTGAGGAATTGCTGGACGTTTTCAATGTCTCAGCTGTGCTCTACGACGCGAGAGAGATGACCGATTAGGTGGCTAGAGAAGCGCAGAGCCCCAGTGTGCTGCGCCTGAAAGGTCCAAGGAATGCTGGCTAGCAGTAGCAGTCAGTGCTGGCACTTTTCAGGTGTGAGGAATTGCTGGACGTTTTCAATTCTCAGCTCGTGTCTACGAGACGGAGAGATAGTGACCGTGACGTTAGGTGGCTAGAGAAGCGCAGAGCCCCAGTGCTGCGCCTGTGAAAGCGCTTCCAAGGAACGGTGCTGGCTAGCGGTAGCATTCAGTGCTGGCACTTTTCAGG
>NW_026114370.1:0-9150 GCF_018139145.2 Gymnogyps californianus | reverse complement strand
CACTTTTCAGGTGTGAGGAATTGGCTGGACGTTTTCACTGTCTCACCTGTGCCTCCATCGACTGCGAGAGAGGATGAGGTGAAGATTAGGTGACTAGAGAAGCACAGAGACCCAGCCTTTGTGTGGCTCTGAAAGGCTAGCCAAGGCATGCTTAGATCAAGCAGTAGCAGTCAGTGCTGGCACTTTTCAGGTGTGAGGAATTGCTGGACGTTTTCAATTTCTCAGCTCGTGTCTACGAGACGGAGAGATAGTGGACCGTGACGTTAGGTGGCTAGAGAAGCGCAGAGCCCCAGTGTGCTGCGCCTGTGAAAGCGCTTCCAAGGAACGTGCTGGCTAGCGGAGCATTCAGTGCTGGCACTTTCAGGTGTGAGGAATTGCTGGAAGTTTTCAATGTCTCACCTGTGCTCTCCATCGACTGCGAGAGAGGAGGAGCCGAAGATTAGGTGGCTAGAGAAGCACGAGCCCCAGCCTTTGTGTGGCCTGAAAGTTAGCCAAGGCATGCTAGATCAAGGCAGTAGCAGTCAGTGCTGGCAACTTTTCAGGTGTGAGGAATTGCTGGACGTTTTCAATTCTCAGCTCGTGTCTACGAGACGGAGAGATAGTGACCGACGTTAGGTGGCTAGAGAAGCGCAGAGAGCCCCAGTGGTGCTGCGCCTGTGAAAGCGCTTCCAAGGAACGGTGCTGGCTAGCGGTAGCATTCAGTGCTGGCACTTTTCAGGTGTGAGGAATTGCTGGACGTTTTCAATGTTCTCACCTGTGCTCTCCTTCGACTGGAGAGAGGATGAGCCAAAGATTATGTGGCTAGAGAAGCACAGAGCCCCAGCCTTTGTGGGCCTGAAAGGCTAGCCAAGGCATGCTTAGATCAAGCAGTAGCAGTCAGTGCTGGCACTTTTCAGGTGTGAGATTTGCTGGAAGTTTTCAATGTCTCACCTGTGCTCTCCATCGACTGCGAGAGAGGATGAGGCGAAGATTAGGTGTCTAGAGAAGCACAGGAGCCCCAGCCTTGTGTGGCCCTGAAAGTCTAGCCCAAGGCATGCTTAGATCAAGCAGTAGCAGTCAGTGCTGGCACTTTTTCTTGTGTGAGGAATTGCTGGACGTTTTCAATTTCTCAGCTCGTGTCACGAGACGGAGAGATAGTGAGCGTGACGTTAGGTGGCTAGAAAGCGCAGAGCCCCAGTGGTGCTGCGCCTGTGAAAGCGCTTCCAAGGAACGCTGCTGGCTAGCAACAGTTTCAGTGCTGGCACTTTTCAGGTGTGAGGAATTGCTGGACGTTTTCAATGTCTCAGCTTGTATCTACGAGACGGAAGATTGTGACCTGACGTTAGGTGGCTAGAGAAGCGCAGAGCCCCAGTGGTGCTGCGCCTGTGAAAGCGCTTCCAAGGAACGGTGCTGGCTAGCGGTAGCATTCAGTGCTGGCACTTTTCAGGTGTGAGGAATTGCTGGACGTTTTCAACTGTCTCACCTGTGCTCTCCTTCGACTGCAGAGAGGATGAGGTGAAGATTAGGTGACTAGAGAAGCACAGAGACCCAGCCTGTGTGTGGCTCTGAAAGGCTAGCCAAGGCATGCTTAGATCAAGCAGTAGCAGTCAGTGCTGGCACTTTTCTTGTGTGAGGAATTGCTGGACGTTTTCAATGTCTCAGCTCGTGTCTACGAGACGGAGAGATAGTGACTCTGACGTTAGGTGGCTAGAGAAGCGCAGAGCCCCAGTGGTGCTGCGCCTGTGAAAGCGCTTCCAAGGAACGCTGCTGGCTAGCGGTAGCATTCAGTGCTAACACTTTTCAGGTGTGAGGAATTGCTGGACGTTTTCAACTGTCTCAGCTCTTGGATCTGCGAGACAGTGAGAGATTAGTGCAACACGAGACGTTAGGTGGTAGAGTAAGCGCAGAGCCCCAGTGGTGCTGCGCCTGTGAAAGCGCTTCCAAGGAACGGTGCTGGCTAGCGTAGCAGTCAGTGCTGGCACTTTTTCAGGTTGTGAGGAATTGCTGGAACGTTTTCAATGTCTCACCTGTGCTCTCCATCGACTGCGAGAGAGGAGGAGCCAAAGATTATGTGGCTAGAGAAGCACAGAGACCCAGCCTTTGTGTGGCCCTGAAAGGCTAGCCAAGGCATGCTTAGATCAAGCAGTAGCAGTCAGTGCTGGCACTTTTTCTGTGGTGAGGAATTGCTGGACGTTTTCAATGTCTCAGCTCGTGTCTACGAGACGGAGAGATAGTGGAGCGTGACGTTAGGTGGCTAGAGAAGCGCAGAGCCCCAGTGGTTGCTGCGCCTGTGAAAGCGCTTCCAAGGAACGGTGCTGGCTAGCGTTAGCATTTCAGTGCTGGCACTTTTCAGGTGTGAGGAATTGCTGGACGTTTTCAATTTCTCAGGTTGTATCTAACGAGACGGAGAGATTGTGACTCTGACGTTAGGTGGCTAGAGAAGCGCAGAGCCCCAGTGGTGCTGCGCCTGTGAAAGCGCTTCCAAGGAACGGTGCTGGCTAGCGGTAGCATTCAGTGCTGGCACTTTTCAGGTGTGAGGAATTGCTGGAAGTTTTCAATGTCTCACCTGTGCTCTCCATCGACTGCGAGAGAGGATGAGCCGAAAGATTAGGTGGCTAGAGAAGCACAGAGCCCAGCCTTTGTGTGGCCTCTGAAAGGTCTAGCCAAGGCATGCTTAGATCAAAGCAGTAGCAGTCAGTGCTGGCACTTTTTCAGGTGTGAGGAAAATTGCTGGACGTTTTCAATGTCTCAGCTCGTGTCTACGAGACGGAGAGATAGTGACCGTGACGTTAGGTGGCTAGAGAAGCGCAGAGCCCCAGTGGTGCTGCGCCTGTGAAAGCGCTTCCAAGGAACGGTGCTGGCTAGCGGTAGCATTCAGTGCTGGCACTTTTCAGGTGTGAGGAATTGCTGGACGTTTCATGTCTCACCTGTGCTCTCCTTCGACGCGAGAGAGGATGAGGCGAGATTAGTGGCTAGAGAAGCACAGAGCCCCAGCCTTGTGTGGCCCTGAAAGGCTGCCAGGCATGCTTAGATCAAGCAGTAGCAGTCAGTGCTGTACTTTTCAGGTGTGAGGAATTGCTGGACGTTTTCAATTTCTCAGCTCGTGTCTACGAGACGGAGAGATAGTGACTCGTGACGTTAGGTGGGCTAGAGAAGCGCAGAGCCCCAGTGGTGCTGCGCCTGTGAAAGCGCTTCCAAGGAACGGTGCTGGCTAGCGGTAGCATTCAGTGCTGGCACTTTTCAGGTGTGAGGAATTGCTGGACGTTTTCAATGTCTCACCTGTGCTCTCCTTCGACTGCGAGAGAGGATGAGGCCAAAGATTAGGTGTCTAGAGAAGCACAGAGCCCAGCCTTTGTGTGGCCCTGAAAGGCTAGCCAAGGCATGCTTAGATCAAGCAGTAGCAGTCAGTGCTGGCACTTTTTCAGGTTGTGTAGGAATTGCTGGACGTTTTCAATGTCTCAGCTCGTGTCTACGAGACGGAGAGATAGTGAGCTGACGTTAGGTGGCTAGAGAAGCGCAGAGCCCCAGTGGTGCTGCGCCTGTGAAAGCGCTTCCAAGGAACGGTGCTGGCTAGCGGTAGCATTCAGTGCTGGCACTTTTCAGGTGTGAGGAATTGCTGGAAGTTTTCAATGTCTCACCTGTGCCTCCATCGACTGCGAGAGAGATGAGCCGAAGATTAGGTGCTAGAGAGCACGGAGCCCAGCCTTTGTGTGGCCTGAAAGTCTAGCCAAGGCAGTGCTTAGATCAGCAGTAGCAGTCAGTGCTGGCACTTTTCAGGTGTGAGGAATTGCTGGACGTTTTCAATTTCTCAGCTCGTGTCTACGAGACGGAGAGATAGTGACCGTGACGTTAGGTGGCTAGAGAAGCGCAGAGCCCCAGTGGTGCTGCGCCTGTGAAAGCGCTTCCAAGGAACGGTGCTGGCTAGCGGTAGCATTCAGTGCTGGCACTTTTCAGGTGTGAGGAATTGCTGGACGTTTTCAATGTCTCAGCTGTGTCTCTATCGATGCGAGAGAGGATGAGGTGAAGATTAGGTGTGCTAGAGAAGCACAGAGCCCCAGTGCCTGTTTGTGCGCCGTGAAAGCGCTAGCCAAGGCAAGTGCTTAGGATCAAGCAGTAGCAGTTCAGTGCTGGCACTTTTCAGGTGTGAGGAATTGCCCTGGAACGTTTTCAATGTCTCACCTGTCTCTCGCTGTCGTATCGAGAGACGGCATGAGCCAAAGATATGTGGCTAGAGAAGCACAGAGACCCAGCCTTTATGGGGCTAGAGAAGCTGCTAGCCAGCAGTGGTGCTGCTGCCTGTGAAAGCGCTTCCAAGGAAACGTGCTGGCTAGCGGTAGCATTCAGTGCTGACACTTTTCAGGTGTGAGGAATTGCTGGACGTTTTCAATGTCTCACCTGTGCTCTCCATCGACTGCGAGAGAGGATGAGCCAAGATTAGGTGGCTAGAGAAGCACAGAGACCCAGCCTTTGTGGGCTCTGAAGTCTAGCCAAGGCATGCTTAGATCAAGCAGTAGCAGTCAGTGCTGGCACTTTTCAGGTGTGAGGAATTGCTGGACGTTTTCAATGTCTCAGCTCGTGTCTACGAGACGGAGAGATAGTGAGCCGTGACGTTAGGTGCTAGAGAAGCGCAGAGCCCCAGTGGTGCTGCGCCTGTGAAAGCGCTTCCAAGGAACGGTGCTGGCTAGCGGTAGCATTCAGTGCTGACACTTTTAACGTGTGAGGAATTGCTGGACGTTTTCAATTCTCAGGTTGTGATCTACGAGACGGAGAGATTGTGACTCGGACGTTAGGTGGCTAGAGAAGCGCAGAGCCCCAGTGGTGCTGCGCCTGTGAAAGCGCTTCAAGGAACGGTGCTGGCTAGCCGTAGCATTCAGTGCTGGCACTTTTCAGGTGTGAGGAATTGCTGGACGTTTTCAATGTCTCACCTGTGCTCTCCATCGACTGCGAGAGAGGATGAGCCAAAGATTAGTGTGGCTAGAGAAGCACAGAGACCCAGCCTTTGTGTGGCCTGAAAAGGCTAGCCAAGGCATGCTTAGATCAAGCAGTAGCAGTCAGTGCTGGCACTTTTCAGGTGTGTGAGGAATTGCTGGACGTTTTCAATGTCTCAGCTCGTGTCTACGAGACGGAGAGATAGTGACCGTGACGTTAGGTTGGCTAGAGAAGCGCAGAGCCCCAGTGGTGCTGCGCCTGTGAAAGCGCTTCCAAGGAACGGTGCTGGCTAGCAGGTAGCATTTCAGTTGCTGGCACTTTTCAGGTGTGAGGAATTGCTGGACGTTTTCAATTTCTCAGCTTGTATCTACGAGACGGAGAGATTGTGACTCTGACGTTAGGTGGCTAGAGAAGCGCAGAGCCCCAGTGGTGCTGCGCCTGTGAAAGCGCTTCCAAGGAACGGTTGCTGGCTGAGCGGTAGCATCAGTGCTGGCACTTTTCAGGTGTGAGGAATTGCTGGACGTTTTCAATGTCTCACCTGTGCTCTCCTCGACTGCGAGAGAGGATGAGGTGAAGATTAGGTGGCTAGAGAAGCACAGAGCCCCAGCCTTTGTGTGGCCTGAAAGGCTAGCCAAGGCATGCTTAGATCAAGCAGTAGCAGTCAGTGCTGGCACTTTTCAGGTGTGAGGAATTGCTGGACGTTTTCAATTTCTCAGCTCGTGTCTACGAGACGGAGAGATAGTGACCGTGACGTTAGGTGGCTAGAGAAGCGCAGAGCCCCAGTGTGCTGCGCCTGTGAAAGCGCTTCCAAGGAACGGTGCTGGCTAGCGGTAGCATTCAGTGCTGGCACTTTTCAGGTGTGAGGAATTGCTGGACGTTTTCAATGTCTCACCTGTGCTCTCCATCGACTGCGAGAGAGGAGAGCCAAGATTAGGTGGCTAGAGAAGCACGAGCCCCAGCCTTTGTGTGGCCCTGAAAGTCTAGCCAAGGCATGCTTAGATCAAGCAGTAGCAGTCAGTGCTGGCACTTTTCAGGTGTGAGGAATTGCTGGACGTTTTCAATTTCTCTCAGCTCGTGTCTACGAGACGGAGAGATAGTGACCGTGACGTTAGGTGGCTAGAGAAGCGCAGAGCCCCAGTGGTGCTGCGCCTGTGAAAGCGCTTCCAAGGAACGGTGCTGGCTAGCGGTAGCATTCAGTGCTGGCACTTTTCAGGTGTGAGGAATTGCTGGACGTTTTCAATGTCTCACCTGTGTCTCGACTGCGAGAGAGGATGAGTGAAGATTAGGTGGCTAGAGAAGCGCAGAGCCCCAGCCTGGTGGCCTGTGAAAGCGCTTCCAAGGCATGCTGATCAAGCAGTAGCATTCAGTGCTGGCACTTTTCAGGTGTGAGGAATTGCTGGACGTTTTCAATGTCTCACCTGTCTCTCCACGACTGCGAGAGAGGATGAGCGAAGATTAGGTGGCTAGAGAAGCACGGAGCCCCAGCCTTTGTGTGGCCCTGAAAGCTAGCCAAGGCATGCTTAGATCAAGCGTAGCAGTCAGTGCTGGCACTTTTCAGGTGTGAGGAATTGCTGGACGTTTTCAATTTCTCAGCTCGTGTCTACGAGACGGAGAGATAGTGACGTGACGTTAGGTGGCTAGAGAAGCGCAGAGCCCCAGTGGTGCTGCGCCTGTGAAAGCGCTTCCAAGGAACGGTGCTGGCTAGCACAGTTCAGTGCTGGCACTTTTCAGGTGTGAGGAATTGCTGGACGTTTTCAATGTCTCACCTGTGCTCTCCTCGACTGCGAGAGAGGATGAGGTGAAGATTAGGTGGCTAGAGAAGCACAGAGCCCAGCCTGTGTGGCCTGAAAGGCTAGCCAAGGCATGCTTAGATCAAGCAGTAGCAGTCAGTGCTGGCACTTTTCAGGTGTGAGGAATTGCTGGACGTTTTCAATGTCTCAGCTCGTGTCTACGAGACGGAGAGATAGTGACCTGACGTTAGGTGGCTAGAGAAGCGCAGAGCCCCAGTGGTGCTGCGCCTGTGAAAGCGCTTCCAAGGAACGGTGCTGGCTAGCGGTAGCATTCAGTGCTGGCACTTTTCAGGTGTGAGGAATTGCTGGACGTTTTCAATGTCTCACCTGTGCTCTCCTTCGACTGCGAGAGAGGATGAGCCAAAGATTAGTGGCTAGAGAAGCACAGAGCCCAGCCTTTGTGTGGCCTGAAAGCTACCAAGGCTGCTTAGATCAAGGTGGTCTGCGCCTGTGAGCGCTTCAAGGAACAGTGCTGGCTAGCGGTGCAGTCAGTGCTGGCACTTTTCAGGTGTGAGGAATTGCTGGACGTTTTCAATGTCTCACCTGTGTCTCCACGAGACGAGAGATGAGCGAAGATTAGGTGGCTAGAGAAGCACGAGCCCAGCCTTTGTGTGGCCGTGAAAGCCTAGCCAAGGCATGCTTAGATCAAGCAGTAGCAGTCAGTGCTGGCACTTTTCAGGTGTGAGGAATTGCTGGACGTTTTCAATGTTCTCAGGTTGTTCTACGAGACGGAGAGATAGTGAGCGTGAACGTTAGGTGGTAGAGAAGCGCAGAGCCCAGTGGTGCTGCGCCTGTGAAAGCGCTTCCAAGGAACGGTGCTGGCTAAGCGGTAGCATTCAGTGCTGGCACTTTTCAGGTGTGAGGAATTGCTGGAAGTTTTCAATGTCTCACCTGTGCTCTCCTTCGACTGCGAGAGAGGATGAGGTGAAGATTAGGTGACTAGAGAAGCACAGAGACCCAGCCTGTTTGTGGCTGAAAGGCTAGCCAAGGCATGCTTAGATCAAGCAGTAGCAGTCAGTGCTGGCACTTTTCAGGTGTGAGGAATTGCTGGAAGTTTTCAATGTCTCAGCTTCGTGTCTACGAGACGTAGAGATAGTGACCGTGACGTTAGGTGGCTAGAGAAGCGCAGAGCCCCAGTGTGCTGCGCCTGTGAAAGCGCTTCCAAGGAACGGTGCTGGCTAGCGGTAGCATTCAGTGCTGACACTTTTAACGTGTGAGGAATTGCTGGACGTTTTCAATTTCTCAGGTTGTATCTACGAGACGGAGATTGTGACTCTGACGTTAGGTGGCTAGAGAAGCGAGCCCCAGTGGTGCTGCGCTGTGAAAGCGCTCCAAGGAACGTGCTGGCTAGCGGTAGCAGTCAGTGCTGGCACTTTTCAGGTGTGAGGAATTGCTGGAAGTTTTCAATTTCTCACCTGTGCTCTCCTTCGACTGCGAGAGAGGATGAGCCAAAGATTATGTGGTCTAGAGAAGCACAGAGCCCCAGCCTTTGTGTGGCCCTGAAAGGCTAGCCAAGGCATGCTTAGATCAAGCAGTAGCAGTCAGTGCAGGCACTTTTCAGGTGTGAGGAATTGCTGGATGTTTTTCAATTTCTCAGCTCGTGTCTACGAGACGGGAGAGATAGTGACCGTGACGTTAGGTGGCTAGAGAAGCGCAGAGCCCCAGTGGTGCTGCGCCTGTGAAAGCGCTTCCAGGAACGGTGCTGGCTAGCAACAGCTTTCAGTGCTGGCACTTTTCAGGTGTGAGGAATTGCTGGACGTTTTCAATTTCTCAACTTGTATCTACGAGACGGAGAGATTGTGACTCTGACGTTAGGTGGCTAGAGAAGCGCAGAGCCCCAGTGGTGCTGCGCCTGTGAAAGCGCTTCCAAGGAACGGTGCTGGCTAGCAACAGCTTTCAGTGCTGGCACTTTTCAGGTGTGAGGAATTGCTGGACGTTTTCAATGTCTCACCTGTGCTCTCCATCGACTGCGAGAGAGGATGAGGCGAAGATTAGGTGGCTAGAGAAGCACAGAGCCCCAGCCTTTGTGGGGCTCTGAAAGGCTAGCCAAGGCATGCTTAGATCAAGCAGTAGCAGTCAGTGCTGGCACTTTTCTTGTGTGAGGAATTGCTGGACGTTTTCAATTTCTCAGCTCGTGTCTACGAGACGGAGAGATAGTGACCGTGACGTTAGGTGGCTAGAGAAGCCAGAGCCCCAGTGGTGCTGCGCCTGTGAAAGCGCTTCCAAGGAACGGTGCTGGCTAGCGGTAGCATTCAGTGCTGGCACTTTTCAGGTGTGAGGAATTGCTGGACGTTTTCAATTTCTCAGTTGTATCTACGAGACGGAGAGATTGTGACTCTGACGTTAGGTGGCTAGAGAAGCGCAGAGCCCCAGTGTTTGCTGCGCCTGTGAAAGCGCTTCCAAGGAACGGTGCTGGCTAGCGGTAGCATTCAGTGCTGCACTTTTCAGGTGT
>NW_026114369.1:0-9166 GCF_018139145.2 Gymnogyps californianus | reverse complement strand
GGTGTCTCAGGGAGATCTCCCCTCACACATCTTGATGTGTTTCCTCGACTGGTGTGTCCTGGTTTCAGCTGGGACAGAGTTAATTTTCTTCTTAGTAGCTGGTACAGTGCTGGGTTTTGGATTTAGTGTGCGAATACTGTTGATAACACTCTGATGTTTTAGTTGTTGCTAAGTAGTGCTTATCTTCAGCCAAGGACTTTCAGTTTCCCATGCTCTGCCAGCAAGCAGGTGTGCAAGAAGCTGGGAGGGAGCAGAGCCGGGACAGCTGACTCGAACTAGCCAAAGGGGTATTCCATACCATGGAAGTTCATGCCCAGTATATAAACGGGGAGTTGGCCGGGAGGCGCAGATCGTGCTCTGGCATCGGTCAGCGGGTGGTGAGCATTGCATTGTGCATCACTGGGGTTTTCTTCCTTCCCCCCTCTTTTTTTTTGTTATATTCCTTTTCATTACTATTAGTAGTATTAGTATTAGTATATCTCTTTATTATTATTGTTAATATTATTTTACTTCAGTTATTAAACTGTTCTTATCTCAACCCACAGTTCTGCCTTCTTTCCCGATTCTCCTCCCCATCCCACCAGGAGCAGGGGGAGGGAGGGGGGCGGGAGTGAGGGAGCGGCTGTGTGGCTTGGCTTCTGAATGGGGTTAAACCACGACACCCCTCCAGCTTGGAGAAATTAGATCCTTGCTGTAACCTCCTGGTGTCCTGCCTAATGATGGGAGAAGAAAAGGTGATTCTCATGCCCCAATCTTTTTGTAAGAGGAGAAATGCCACTGCTGGAAAGAAGTGTCTCTGCAGAGGGAACATCAGTGATGACTTCAGCCTGTTTCACAGCAGGTTCCCCTGGAGCCCCAGGGACACCTGGAGGGAGCCCAGAGGGGCAGAGAAAGTGCTGCCTTGGGCTGGTCCTCTGCTGCTGAGCTGGGCCGGGCTCCTGGGACACAGGGAGCTCATGGCAAGCGGGCAGTGCTGCAGAGAGACAGCTCTGCCCAGGAGCGGCTCCTCTGCAAAGCGCAGCAGGGCTGGGGGCACTGCCTGCAGGCACCGAGAGGAGACGAGTGAGGAAGAGAGAGATGGCAATCTGGAGTGGGAGGAGAGCTGAGTGTTCACTAGGGGACAAATCTTCACAGCCCTGAATACAGTAAGTCTCGGGTGTAGGGCAGCACAGCTGTGGTTCCTGGAAAGATCTCCTAAAGCTAGCACATGCCACAGCTTATGGAATCTGTCAGGAGGACTCTCGGAGTTTCTCCACTGTAGAGGAGAAGGACGTGCTCCAGCACAGGGCTTCCCCACTGCACCATCAGAGGACTGCGTGTGATGGCTGCCTTCTCCCAGGGATGGCTGCAGGGTGTGAAACCGGGTGTACAGCCAGGGGTGCCTCGGGCTGTCCTTCAGAGCAGGGTCCCTGCACCCCAGGGGGCTGTGTACCGGGGCAGGGACTCTGCCACCTGCCAGGGTCAGCACTCAGCCTGCCCAGGGAGCTCCCCATGACGTGTGGGGAGAAGCTGTGGGTGGAAGGAGCGACCCCTGGCAGGGCAGGGCACGGTGCTTCTGCTGTTGAGAGGGTGCTGTGTGGTACAGGGCTGGTCACAGCTCCAGATCACCCCCGCAGCAATTGCAGAAGGTCCTTTTGAAGAATGACATCAAGGCAGCATTTACCTGAAAGGGAAGGAGGCTGTGCTTTCAGTTTTTCCACTCTTGCTTGGCTGGGTAGGGAGTGGGAGATGGGAATTTATTTCTCTGTTCTTGAAAGGCACGGAGACCCCAGTTCTCGATAGCACTTGTCCGAGCTGCTCCTTAGCCCCTGCACACACGGAGATGCCCCTGGGCCGTACCCCGCTGCCAGGAGGGGTCTGCAAGGCAGAGCTGAGCACACAGCGGGTGGGATGGGGTCTGTGAGCAGTGACAGGGAAGAGACCCAGGGACAGAGAAACAACTCCTGGCAGGGACAAGCTCCAGGCAGCAGAGACATGGGCTGGGAGGGAGAAGGATCTGCTCCCAGAAACGCCATGGGAAGGGGGATTCGGGCACCTCCCTGCCATCCCCTGCAGTGCAGACGCCTACCATGGAGCAAACCCCTGGCCTCCTCTCCCACCTCTGCTCTTAAGGCCATGGGTGGTCAGTCACCTGCTCAGTGACCTCACCCCTTAAAAGGAGAAATTACCAAATACGTGACTGTCTGTCTTTCTCCTGGCTCCATCTGCAGCAGCACTGTGGCATTTCTCCTTTTTTCCTTTCCTGTCTTTGCTCACCTTGTTCTTATCACTGGACCTTCTGGGATGGGGTTTGGGTTTAAGCTGCAGTTCAGAGACCAGTCCTGTGGGTCCTGCCATGCAGATGCATCCATGGGGGGAAAGTGTCCAAGTCCTCTCCTAATCTGCCGGTTCAGGACAATGAACTGAGCGGATTCTCCTTTCAGGACACCCCAGATTTAGGATATTTGACTCCTTCCCTGGGGGTTCCTCCTGGGCTGCAGGCTGCCCTCCAGAAGCACACAGCTCTCCCACGACAGCTCTGTGTTATCTAGCAGTCCCACGGAGAAGACACTTCATTGCTAAGGCCGTGGAAATGCTGCTCGTTGTCTGTGTGTGGGCAGCTGCAACGAGCCCTCTGTGTCCATGGCTGGGAGGGGAGAGCTGAGATCCTCCTCAGGTACGATGAGATGGGGTGAGGGGTTTGGCAGTCTGCACTTGGAAACTGGCTTCCTCTGCTCTCAGCAGCATCCAGTTTCTCCTCGGGGGAACATCTGGGAGTGATCGTCCTCTGACTCAAAGAACTGCCAGCACAGGGCAGCCGAGACCAGGACCGATGGACAGACCAGCTGTCCTCCTTCTGCACTGTGGGACAGTCCCTTTGCCTCCCAGGACCCTCAAGCTTTCCCTTTGAGTGGAGCAGGAATGCCAAGGATTTCTGCCTTAAAAGCACTTCTCAGCTGTGGTGGGGCCACTGGAACAGAAGAAACAAACCAAAATCCCCACAGCTCTGCTCTGCAGTTGGGTGAACTGGCAGCAGCAATGCTGAAAAGCTCTTCAGTATCATGAGTGGATTTCATGTGAGATCGCCCCGTGTTCCTGTTTACCTCTTGCTGTAGGGCAGGACTGACTCCTCCAGAGCCCACGGTAGAGCCCCCTTCTCCCAGTGGCACCCTCAGCCAGCACCAACCACAGCTCATGAAAGGGACCTGCCAAAAGTCTCCCTGAAAGGGGTGAGGCGTTTGGGGTTTCTGTGAGAAACTGAATGGATTTTGTCAGAGAAATCTGATCTAACTTATATACTTTTCCTCCTATGACAGTCCCCATGCCCAGAGGCAGCAGATGTCCAGCAGCTCCATCACCCAGTTCCTCCTCCTGGCGTTCGCAGACACGCGGGAGCTGCAGCTCTTGCTCTTCTGGCTCTTCCTGGGCATCTACCTGGCTGCCCTCTTAGGCAACGGCCTCATCATCACCGCTGTAGCCTATGACCAGCGCCTCCACACCCCATGTACTTCTTCCTCCTCAACCTCTCTCTCCTTGACCTTGGGCTCCATCTCAACCATCTCCCAAATCCATGGCCAATTCCCTCTGGGACACAGGCCATCTCATACTTGGGATGTGCACCAGATCTTTTCTTTTTCTTGCATGTCAGCGAGTATTTTCTTCTCACCATCATGGCCTATGACCGCTACGTTGCCATCTGCAAACCCCTGCACTACGGGACCCTCCTGGGCAGCAGAGCTTGTGTCCACATGGCAGCAGCTGCCTGGGGCACTGGGTTTCTCTATGCTCTGCTGCACACAGCCAATACATTTTCACTACCAATCTGAGACAATGCCATGGAACAGTTCTTCTGTGAAATCCCCCAGCTCCTCAAGCTCTCCTGCTCAGACGCCTACCTCAGGGAAGTGGTCTTCTTGCTTTTAGTGCTTTTCTATTTTGGGGATTTTGTTTTCATTCTTTCTCCTATGTACAGATCTTCAGGGCCGTGCTGAGGATCCCCTCTGAGCAGGGACGGCACAAAGCCTTTTCCACGTGCCTCCCTCACCTGGCCGTGGTCTCCCTGTTTATCAGTACCAGCATATTTGCCTACCTGAAGCCTCCCTCCATCTCTTCCCCATCCCTGGATCTGGTGATGGCTGTTGTGTACTCGGTGGTGCCTCCGACATTGAACCCCTTCATCTACAGCATAAGGAACCAGGAGCTCAAGGATGCTCTGAGGAAACTGATGACTGGATGTTTTTCAGCAGCCATAGACTGCCTACTTTCCTCTGCAAAGGGCTCCCAGTGTATGTCATGACAGGCCAAGTCTGTCTTTCCTTCCTTACATTTTTTTTCCTTTTCCACTTGTGATGTTGTTGTCTTCAAAGAAATGTCATTATTCATCCTCTCCTACTGAACTATCCACCCATCTTGTGTGACCCAGAGACTTTGTGTAAATGGGGAGTCTCACATTGTATTTAAGTGAAATAAATGATTCTGCAGCAACTTTTTTGTCTGAGACCCATCCTCAGCGTAGCAGGAATGAATGGGAGATGAAAAGAGCTTTCTGGCTGCACCAGCTTCGGGATGGCTGCTCTGTGCCTGGAGCTCTTGAGGACCGCAAGGGCCAGGGCTTTTGTGCTGGCCTGGGGAGATGGGATGCATGGAGGGCCGCAGCCTCTCAGGATGTGCTGGAGAGGAAAGCAGGGGACACAGGGTGCCTTCTTTTCCTTTTGCCATGCATGTTCACCCATCTATGGGGCTGACTCCTCTCTGACCCCCAGGAGCTGCTGTGCCCTTCAGAGGGGCTGAGGCTGTGGTGCGACTGCCCGGAGCACCCTGCAGTGGGGCCAGCCCCGACTGGGCTTTGCTGGGAGAGGGCATTGGTGGTGGAGAGAGGGCAGGGGAGGTGGGAGCTTGGAGGGAACTGGGCTGGGCTGGAAAGTACCTGGGAGAGAAAAAATCAGTGTGTATTTCATAGTGCATGACCATGCAGAGTGAGGACTCACACCAGGGAGTTTGTGGTGCAGAGCCAGGGCTTGTGGAAGTCGAAGACATGCAAGTGCAGGAGAGAGGAGGCTGGTCTGTGCCCTCGGCGGCATGAACAGACCAGGAAGGTGGCGCAGGGCCTTCGTCACTACCCGGCCACCAGCCATCTCTCATCAGCCATTTCCAGCACTGGCCGCTCACCCCAGGTTTATGGGTGGGTTTTGTTGTAAGGCCATCTCCATCCTCCTGCTGGGCTCAGTGCCTGTATCAGGGGAATGGCTAGCCATGCCCGGCCTCTCTCCTGGCCCGGACCCTGGCAGACCCCAGCAGGGATGTCTGTGAAATCCCACATGGGATGCGGATAGGGCTGCGTAGGTTCCAGGGCCTGGGGGAGGCTGTCTCAAGTAGGAGGAACAGAAGCGGGACAGGGCACAAAGGGCTGTCATGGGGATCATGCAGGAGAAACTGTTCCTCACACCAAATACACCCTTTCCCATGCCGTGCCTGCACAGTGGGGCCATGGGACCATGTGTGGGGCAGCGGGGCTGGGCCGGTGCAGGACAGGGCACTGACAGGAGCCACGAAGCAGCTGCCAGGGGGACCGCCTGGAGTTGGTGGCTGCAGAAAAGTCAAGAGCAAAGACAAGAGCTTCAATCGCTGTGTTAGAGACCAGGGCTGACCAAGGAAAATGCGGGCTGCTGTGGGATGGGGAGGGGATATAACAACAGCAGACACTGATGATAGTGAGGGGCTCAACGCCGCCTTTGCCTGAGCCTTTACGGAAAAGGTCTCCCAGGCCTCTGTGCTCAATGAAGGGGTTCAAGAAGGAGGAGAGCACGTATTGGCAGGAACCTCAGGAAATCCCACAAGGACAAACGCCAGTGTCTGCCCCTGCAGGGGACTCCCCCTGGCAATGGCACAGGCTGGGGGCTGCCTGGCTGGCAGCAGCCCTGGGGGAAAGGTCTTGGTGGGCAGGGAGCTGGACAGGAGGCAGCCGTGTGCCCTGGCAGCAAGGGAGGCCACCAGCGTCCTGGGCTGTGCGACCAGGAGCACGGCCAGGCGATGGAGGGAAGGGATTCTCTGGAATCCTCCATCCCGATTTCCGATCCCCACTTCGGGAAAGATCTTGGCAAGCTGGAGTGGGTTTAGCAGAGGGCCCTCAGGACAGCCAGGGACTGGAGCACTCTGCCGGTGAGGAGAGGCTGAGGGAGCTGGGCTTGTCCAGCCCGGAGAAGGGAAGGCTGGCGGGGACCTCATCCCAGCCTGCCAGTACCGACGAGGAGGTCATGGAGAATACAGAGCCAGTCTCTTCACCGTGGTGCATGGTGGCAGGACAAAAGACAAGGGTGGAAGGTGGAAGAGGAGAGGTTCAGCCAGGACATAAGGAACACTTTTTTCCCCAGGAGCTCAGCCAAGTGCTGGAACAGGTCACCCAGAGAGGTTGTGCAGTCTCTGTCCTTGGGGTTTTCCAACTCGCCCTGAATCAAGCCTTGAACAACTTGGGCTGACCCTGCTCTGACAGGTTGGACTGCAGACTTCCTGAGGTCCCTTCCAACCTCAGCCCTCTTATGGTCCTGTGATGCTGGGCCCTGTTCTAACTGGAGCAGAGCAGATGTTTATGGGCATGAATCCTCCTGTGCTGTAAGTGACCGTCTAAACCAACGTCTACAGCAGTGAAGAGAGTCGACACCTCCGTGTGCCTCGCTCTGTGCAAAGACTGAGGAGTCCTGGGCAGGGAAGGTTTTGGGGTCATGGGGCTCTGCGCAAGACACCAGATGACCTTGTTTTAATGCCTGTCGGCCTGTCAGATGTCAGTTAATGTCAGTGAAAAGGAAAGTAAGAAGAACTGAAGACAAAGAAAGGCACATCAGGGCTTTCTGCGTTGCACTGAGCCCCAGGGTGCATTTGGGGCTGAGTCCATGAACCTGAGAGGCTGAGAGGAGATTTGCACAAACCTCTCCAGAAGGCAAACTCAGAAGCAAAACCCAAAGTACCCTGAAGCATTCCTGGGTCCCACTGAGGGCCATTACTGACAAAGCCTCCCAGGGGCTCCTTACAGCAGAAAATTGGAGGCAATGCCGACGGGCAGGCAATTTTCAAGCTCTCATGGGCTACATGATCCTGCACTTCCCAGATCTTCCGATTCACTAGGCCTGAAAGCCGAGGTCTCTCAGCCTCCCCACACACGGCCCCTAGCCCCATCTTGGCACACCTCCTCTGGATCATCTCCAGTTTCTCGCCATTCCTCCAGAATGGGGAGCCCCACTCCGGGACACACTATTCCAGGTGTGGCCACACCAGTGCTGAGTCAAGACGGACGACAACTCCCCTGGTCTGGGTGGCCACGCTCCTCCCAGTGCAGGCACATGGCCATACTCCTCTTTATCACCACCACTGGCTGCTATGGCATCCCTCGTAATGCCCAGCCCCTTTTCTTTCAGGTTGCTCTTCCTCCAGTCAAGCCTGAGCCTGCCTTGAGGAGGACATCCTGGTTAAGTGACATTGCAAGCCAAGAGAGGGGTTACCCCGGTGACCATCCCAGAAACACCACACGAGGGTCAAAGCAAGACAAACCCTGTCTGATGAGGAAAGGCTAACCAGAGGTGGCCTACTTGTATGGGAGGGCGTGAGCATGATCAAAGGGAAGAATCTGGGAGGGCAAAAGAGGGAAAAAGAAAACACAAGGTGAAGGCAAGGACATGACCAGGCTGTGCAGGGGTGTCTGCCAAGCAGCCCTTCACCTGCAAAAGACTGACTGGAGTGGGACAAGAAGGCTGAACTTGATCTGACCATATTTGCACTTGGCTTACTTCCATGGTCATGGGGAACGTGAGGGCTTTCCCTCAAATCATCAAGAGAAAAGCCAGAGTGGATGGAAACACGGAATTGTTTCCAGGTTTCCAGCTGTGAAAATGGGTACATTGCCTCCAGATGCATCCAGCTGTGGAGTCCTCCGTACAGGAAAGACATGGACCTGTTGGAGCAGGCCCAGAAAAGGGCTCAAAAATGATCAGAGGGATGGAACACCTTTCTTATGAGGACTGGCTGAGAGAGTTGGGGTTGTTCAGCCTGGAGAAGAGAAGGCTCCGGGGACACCCTGTTGCGGCCTTTCAATACTCAAAGGGGGCTTACAAGAAAGATGGGGACAGACTTTTTAGTAGGGCCTTTAGCGATAGGACAAGGGGTAATGGTTTTAAACTACAAGAGGGGAGATTCAGCCTAGATATAAGGAAGCAATTTTTTACAATGAGGGTGGTGAAACACTGGCACAGGTTGCCCAGAGAGGCTGTAGATGCCCCATCCCTGGAAAGATTCGAGGTCAGCTTGGACGGGGCTCTGAGCAATCTCATCTAGTTGAAGATGTCCCTGCTTATTGCAGGGGGGTTGGACTAGATGACCTTTAGAGGTCCCTGCCAACCCAAACCATTCTATGATTCTATGACAAGCCCATGGGGCCTGACAGGATTCACGCCAGAGTACTGAAGGAGCTAGCGGATGTCACGGCAGGACTTCTCTCGATCATCTCCCAAAGGTCTGGGAAGTCTGGGGAGGTCCCTGCTGACTGGCAGCTAGCCAATGGTATTCCCATTTACAAGAAGGGCAAGAGGGAAGACCCAGGGAACGACAGACCTCTAGGTCTAACCTCAGAACCTGGAAAAATCGTGGAGAAGATCATAATATAAATTGCTGTGCTGGTTTTGGCTGGGAAAGAGTTAATTTTCTTCATAGCAGCTGGCATGGGGCTGTGTTTTGGATTGGTGCTGGAAACAGCGTTGATAATTCAGGGATGTTCTCGTTACTGCCGAGCAGTGCTTGGAGAGCGTCAAGGCCTTTTCTGCTCCTCACGCCACCCCACCAGCGAGTAGGCTGGGGGTGCACGAGAAGTTGAGGGGGACACAGCCAGGACAGCTGACCCCAACCGACCAAAGGGAGATTCCAGACCATATGACGTCATGCTCAGCAATAAAAGCTGGAGGGAGGTTGGCGGGGGGCCGCTGCTCGGGGACTGGCTGGGCATCATCGGTCGGTTGGTGGTGAGCAATTGTCTTCATTTGCATCCCTTGTCTGTCCTGGGGTTTATTTTCTCTCTCTGTTATTTTTTTCTTTTCCTTACAATTTCTTTCTTTATTTAGTTTTTTAAATTATGAAAGAGTTTTTATCTCATCCCACCAGTTTTCACTTCCAATTCTCTCCCCCATCCCACCAGGGGAGGGAGTGA
>NW_026114368.1:0-9222 GCF_018139145.2 Gymnogyps californianus | reverse complement strand
GCTAGCAACAGCTTTCAGGGCTGGCACTTTCCCTGTGGGAGCCATTGCTGGACGTTTTCAATTTCAGAGCTGAGCTCTCCGAGCCGGAGAGATGGTGACCATGCCGTGAGGTGGCTAGAGAAGCCCGGAGCCCCACGGTTGCTGGGCCTGGGAAAGCGCTTCCAAGGAAGGGTGCTGGCTAGCAACAGCTTTCAGGGCTGGCACTTTCCCTGTGGGAGCCATTGCCGGACGTTTTCGATTTCAGAGCTGAGCTCTCCGAGCCGGAGAGATGGTGACCATGCCGTGAGGTGGCTAGAGAAGCCCGGAGCCCCACGGTTGCTGGGCCTGGGAAAGCGCTTCCAATGGCACGGTGCTGGCTAGCAACAGCTTTCAGGGCTGGCACTTTCCCTGTGGGAGCCATTGCTGGACGTTTTCAATTTCAGAGCTGAGCTCTCCGAGCCGGAGAGATGGTGACCATGCCGTGAGGTGGCTAGAGAAGCCCGGAGCCCCACGGTTGCTGGGCCTGGGAAAGCGCTTCCAAGGAAGGTGCTGGCTAGCAACAGCTTTCAGGGCTGGCACTTTCCCTGTGGGAGCCATTGCTGGACGTTTTCAATTTCAGAGCTGAGCTCTCCGAGCCGGAGAGATGGTGACCATGCCGTGAGGTGGCTAGAGAAGCCCGGAGCCCCACGGTTGCTGGGCCTGGGAAAGCGCTTCCATGGAACGGTGCTGGCTAGCAACAGCTTTCAGGGCTGGCACTTTCCCTGTGGGAGCCATTGCTGGACGTTTTCAATTTCAGAGCTGAGCTCTCCGAGCCGGAGAGATGGTGACCATGCCGTGAGGTGGCTAGAGAAGCCCGGAGCCCCACGGTTGCTGGGCCTGGGAAAGCGCTTCCATGGAAGGTGCTGGCTAGCAACAGCTTTCAGGGCTGGCACTTTCCCTGTGGGAGCCATTGCTGGACGTTTTCAATTTCAGAGCTGAGCTCTCCGAGCCGGAGAGATGGTGACCATGCCGTGAGGTGGCTAGAGAAGCCCGGAGCCCCACGGTTGCTGGGCCTGGGAAAGCGCTTCCAAGGAAGGGTGCTGGCTAGCAACAGCTTTCAGGGCTGGCACTTTCCCTGTGGGAGCCATTGCCGGACGTTTTCGATTTCAGAGCTGAGCTCTCCGAGCCGGAGAGATGGTGACCATGCCGTGAGGTGGCTAGAGAAGCCCGGAGCCCCACGGTTGCTGGGCCTGGGAAAGCGCTTCCAAGGAACGGTGCTGGCTAGCAACAGCTTTCAGGGCTGGCACTTTCCCTGTGGGAGCCATTGCCGGACGTTTTCAATTTCAGAGCTGAGCTCTCCGAGCCGGAGAGATGGTGACCATGCCGTGAGGTGGCTAGAGAAGCCCGGAGCCCCACGGTTGCTGGGCCTGGGAAAGCGCTTCCATGGCACGGTGCTGGCTAGCAACAGCTTTCAGGGCTGGCACTTTCCCTGTGGGAGCCATTGCCGGACGTTTTCGATTTCAGAGCTGAGCTCTCCGAGCCGGAGAGATGGTGACCATGCCGTGAGGTGGCTAGAGAAGCCCGGAGCCCCACGGTTGCTGGGCCTGGGAAAGCGCTTCCAAGGAAGGTGCTGGCTAGCAACAGCTTTCAGGGCTGGCACTTTCCCTGTGGGAGCCATTGCCGGACGTTTTCGATTTCAGAGCTGAGCTCTCCGAGCCGGAGAGATGGTGACCATGCCGTGAGGTGGCTAGAGAAGCCCGGAGCCCCACGGTTGCTGGGCCTGGGAAAGCGCTTCCAAGGAAGGGTGCTGGCTAGCAACAGCTTTCAGGGCTGGCACTTTCCCTGTGGGAGCCATTGCTGGACGTTTTCAATTTCAGAGCTGAGCTCTCCGAGCCGGAGAGATGGTGACCATGCCGTGAGGTGGCTAGAGAAGCCCGGAGCCCCACGGTTGCTGGGCCTGGGAAAGCGCTTCCATGGAACGGTGCTGGCTAGCAACAGCTTTCAGGGCTGGCACTTTCCCTGTGGGAGCCATTGCCGGACGTTTTCGATTTCAGAGCTGAGCTCTCCGAGCCGGAGAGATGGTGACCATGCCGTGAGGTGGCTAGAGAAGCCCGGAGCCCCACGGTTGCTGGGCCTGGGAAAGCGCTTCCATGGCACGGTGCTGGCTAGCAACAGCTTTCAGGGCTGGCACTTTCCCTGTGGGAGCCATTGCTCGGACGTTTTCAATTTCAGAGCTGAGCTCTCCGAGCCGGAGAGATGGTGACCATGCCGTGAGGTGGCTAGAGAAGCCCGGAGCCCCACGGTTGCTGGGCCTGGGAAAGCGCTTCCAAGGAAGGGTGCTGGCTAGCAACAGCTTTCAGGGCTGGCACTTTCCCTGTGGGAGCCATTGCCGGACGTTTTCAATTTCAGAGCTGAGCTCTCCGAGCCGGAGAGATGGTGACCATGCCGTGAGGTGGCTAGAGAAGCCCGGAGCCCCACGGTTGCTGGGCCTGGGAAAGCGCTTCCATGGCACGGTGCTGGCTAGCAACAGCTTTCAGGGCTGGCACTTTCCCTGTGGGAGCCATTGCTGGACGTTTTCAATTTCAGAGCTGAGCTCTCCGAGCCGGAGAGATGGTGACCATGCCGTGAGGTGGCTAGAGAAGCCCGGAGCCCCACGGTTGCTGGGCCTGGGAAAGCGCTTCCAAGGAAGGGTGCTGGCTAGCAACAGCTTTCAGGGCTGGCACTTTCCCTGTGGGAGCAATTGCCGGACGTTTTAATTTAGGATTCCCATGTTCAGTCCCCGGCCACCTGAGACCATGTGGACTCTGCTCGGACGATCACCCGTGTTTCTCCTTGTTGTCCCTAAGCCTGCTTCTGTCCATTGGCCCCCCTGAACAACCCTCTCCTTACAGGCACGATGCCTCCCGTGACCTTCGTCAATCTCCACATCACCTTGTAGCACTTTATCTCCCTTTCCATCTCTCTTGTTCCATCAGAGCCTCCCTTCTTTTTTGGCTACACAGCACTCCTTTGTCTTTCTCTCTGCCATCGAGGGTGTCTCTGTTCGTTTCCTTTCCTATTCAGTCATCTGTAGTTTGCCTAGACGCCCTCCTGAGACTCCAAGGCCCTCGCTGTGTCTCCAAGTCTTCTTTTCTTACCCTGCCCCCTCCTAATTCCTCTGCTCTCTCTAACAATGTAATCTGAGTCCTTTCTTGTACTCCACAGCACTTTCGTAGCACTTTAGCTCCCTTTCGATTTTATTTTTTTGTGCTCTTCAGAGCGCTCTTATCTTACTCTTTGCCATTTAGGATGCCTTCATTCAGCCCCCGGCTCCCTGAGAACATCTGTACTTTGTTGAAATCCCCTTCAGAGCTCCTCATTGTTACCTCTGAGGCTTCTTTGGTCTCTCCGGCCCCTTGGGACGCCTCTGCTCCCTTTGCCGAGCTCTTGCGAGACACCTCCTATGCCCTAGAGCCCCGTTTTAGCTCAGGAGGGCACTTTGCACCCCTCTCTTCCCCTCAGAACCCTTCCCGAGTCCGCTTCTGTTACCCCAGTCGGTCTTTCTGTCCTCTCATCTCTTTGGTGCGCCTCCATTCAGTCCCCAGTCCCCTGAGGACACCTGTATTTTGTTCAATTCCCTTTTGAGCTCACTGCATCCCTGAGACTTCTTTGGTCTCTCTGGCCCCTTTGGGATCTCTCTAATCCCTGCGACAATGCCTCTTGTTGTGTCAGAACCTTTTCCAAAGCCATCTTTGTGCTCCAGAGGAGTCGTCTTGTTTTCCGTCTTATAGTATGTTTCTATTTGGTAGCTGGTACCCCAAAGATGTCTCTCATCAGCTCAGATCTCCTCTTGAGTTTTTCAGAGAAGGCGATAGCCTTCATCTGTTTTTATGGACACATCTCCTGTGGTGGTTTTTGTTCTGTTTTGCAATTTATTTTTGGTCTAGCTACTCAGGTGTTAATTAGGCTGCTGCTGCTTCATACAGTGTCTGATACGTTTCTTGTATTTCCATGGGTTTTTTGCATTTTGTGTTCCTTGGGACTCATCTAGTTCGGTTAAGGGAGTCGGTCAGAGAGACCGCCAAGGCGACTCTGAATCGTCGGCGATTTATAGTAAAAAATTTACTTTGCAACCGGAGATATTGTTGAGAAGGGATTCTTACGTGATCTAATTCTGTTTTGTCATTCGGTCCTACCCAGAAGGCAGTTCTGGTAGAATTTAGGTAGTATGCGGGGTCTTGCTAGAAACGAAGCGTAATCCCATAGCATTTTTGTTGTTTTTTTTTTTTTTTAATAGGAAACTAAAGCACATGATTTTTGATAACACACCATTATTGCATTTAACAAAGTACTTTCTTACAGAGCTTAGTAGGACATCTCTCTTTTTCTATCCAGGCCCCAGGAAAATTAAACTTAATTCGCTACCCGGTCATGTTGCTGATGCAGTGTAGATGTAGTTGCAGTAAAAGCGCAGGCATTGCTGTTTCCAGTAAGGGTCGCTTTCTCTGCTCAGCACTTTGCACACCCTAAACTGAAGGCAGCTGAGAAAACTCCCTGCTGCTCCTCTGGCTGCCTTTATGTCTTCTGGTGGTTGGCCCCGCCCCTTTCCCAGGGGATTGTGGGAAGGGTGGTGGGTGGGGCCCGGGGTATATGAGCCACAGCCGCTCATCAGGGAGCTCATTCTGTTGCTGGGCTTCTGGGGTGTCGGTGCTCTGCTGTTCCTTCAGTTGATGGCAGGTTTTGAGTTGTCTAAGCTGTTTGGGTAGATGTTTGTTGGCATTTAGAGAAAGTAGAGGTGTCTGGGTTTTTTTTGCTGTATGCTGTGTAAGTTGCTGATATCATCTCTCTTAACAGGGCTGATGGTGAGGTTATCTGGCAGGGGTTAGGGTGTGCATCTTGTCTGCATCTGTATATGAAGCTGTGGCATTTTTCAAGAAAGCGTCAGGGACATAAGGTATAGTGTCTTTCAGGGTATGGGATGGCTCATCACCTTTCCCAATCGCCCACAGAGAACTGTGTTGTCCGTAGAACCTTTGCAGCTTGTGGCAGGCCCCTTGTAGATTCTAAGCATCAGGAGTTTACTTCTGTTGTGGGCCTGTAGCAGAGCCCAGAGTCTGTGGGAAGGTGTAAGATAGGAGGTGGCTGCAGAATGCAGGGTGTGGCTCACAAGAACAGCTCCTGAGGAGTGACCAATGCGGGGGGGTTCAGGGGTGCAAATACAGGGCAGGAGCTGTCAGGAAGCAGTGGGGTTCCTTCCCGGACAGTTCAGGAGAGGAGAAGGGGTTTGTAAAGTTTTGAGACTGGGGATGGCTGGGAAAGGGAGGAGGGTTCATCAGCCTTTCTCAGATGGGTTTTGCAGTTGGATTTGGATGTTGATGAGGTCTGTTCTGTTTTAGTTTCCCCACAGCTGACGGGAGGTACGACAAGGTCACGGGAGATGCGGCGTAAACCATCTGGGCCTCTGCATCTCAATATGCAGGGCTGAATGTCAGATGAGTCTCATCCCCTAAAGCATTAGGTATATAAAAATATACCCCCCAGAACTCTGAGGTCTCTGCTTCTCTGTGCCTTTTACTTACTTCATTCCCTGACTTAATTTGTGCGTCCATCCGGATGTCACAGTCATTGTTACTTAGAGTCCCTGACTAGGCACTTCTTTCCAGTGCAGGTTTGTGTCATTGTCTTCCCTGGAATGTTTTGGAGAAGAGGATGTGTATTATTTGTGCTCCTAACAGTCTGCAGCCAGGGGTCATCTTTTATCGCAGTCCCGGGCACGCAAGCTTTTTCTGTTATTCCAGTTTTGCCTTTTTCCTGAAGTGTCCACTGAGGTTTCCTCTAGTGTCAGTCATGGCAGTTACGTTCTCTTGTTCTTGTTTACCTATTGTTTTTGGCACCAGTTTCTGTAGTTGTAAGGTGTCCATTTTAGATCTTTGAGTCACCATGTCACGCCATTGTGGTTTTTCCATTGGCCAACTGCCACTGTAATTCCCTTAGGGGCTTTGTAGGTAAGGAGGTAGTTTGTGTTGCTTGTTTTCTGTGTGCCATACCATATGTTATTCAGGTCTTGATGTTCCCATGGTTGTTTTTGTGTTAGGCCAGCACATCGGTAGCTATACCGAGGGTCTTGTGTGCCTCCACTCGTCAGCATAATGCGAACTACTTTTGTGTTTTTTAATGGCGGGCTGTTGTTGGAATCTAGATGGTATTCCTAAATGGAAACAAGACCGCTGGAATTGTTAAGCTGTTGATCAGCAGCCGGGTGACATGTTCGATATTGTTTTTGCAGATGCAGCGGGACGAGCTGTGTGCCAAAGGGCAACAGAGGAGACGTGAGCGGAGCGCTGTAAGAAGGTGAGGCGGTGAGTAGTGTTGGAGGGAAGATGCGACTAGTGGCTTATGACTAGCTTCTAGGTTTTGGGTTACTTTTTGTATTTTGAAGGTGCAAAGTGGGATATCGGCACCAGAGCTGATTCGGGCAAGGTGAGCCATGTCTGGTGGGCTGAAGGAGCAGTTATTTTTCAGGTGTTGTAGCGTTGGTGAAGTTAGAAGCATCCCTTGCCGTTT
The DNA here is from genome assembly GCF_018139145.2 of Gymnogyps californianus. Lineage (NCBI taxonomy): Eukaryota > Metazoa > Chordata > Aves > Accipitriformes > Cathartidae > Gymnogyps > Gymnogyps californianus. Next base: position 2,721 of record NW_026114368.1, on the reverse strand, counting down.
GTGTTTTACAGGTGATACCCGAGCCTCGACGTGGCAACCTGTAAACAGCAGAGGCGGTGCGGGCGAGCGGCCAAGGTAAAGGAGTGGGAGATGGAATCAGTGCGGACAGGCCGTGGTTTTGGGCAATATCTCAGTGTCGTGGTTTAACCCCAGTCAGCAGCCAAGGACCACACAGCCACTCCCTCACTCCCTGTCATCCCCCCCAACTTGCTCCTGGTGGGATGGGGAGGGAAAGAAGGCAGAACTCATGGGTTGAGATAAGAACAGCTTAATAACTAAAGTAAAATATAATACTAACAATAATAATAATAATAATAATAATGAAAAGGAATATAACAAAAAAAGGAGGGGGGGGAAGGAAAAAAGAACCCAGTGATGCACAATGCAATTGCTCACCACCTGCTGACCGATGCCAGAGCCGGGATCGCGCCTCCCGGCCAGCTCCCCCCTGTTTATATACTGGGTGTGACGTTCCATGCTATGGAATACCCTTTGGCTAGTTCGGGTCAGCTGCCCCGGCTATGCTCCCTCCAGCTTCTTGCACACCTGCTTGCTGGCAGAGCATGGGAAACTGAAAAGTCCTTGGCTTAAGATAAGCGCTACTTAGGAACAACTAAAACATCAGGGCGTTATCAACAGTATTCTCACACTAAATCCAAAACACACACTGTAGCAGCTACTAAGAGAGTTAACTCTGTCCCAGCCGAAACCAGGACACTCAGCATGTGTCTTTTGCTTTAGTTTTTTTCAGATGCTGCAAGAGGCTCAGAGGGGCGAAGCCGCATGCTGATGAGCGGTCCGAGAAGGTGAGGCGGTTGTTGGCCGGGTCGGTGTCTAATAGCAAAGTATTATATGGCAACTCGGTTAAGCATTTCTCTTTGGTCTTGCAGGTGCCCTGCGGGCAGCCTTTGGAATTGGATGAGCATTTGAGGTGAGCTGGGGTAGCAGAGAGGAGGAGCATGGGGCCGGTCACTTCTCACAAGCGCAACGGTAGCTTTCTGTCTTTTGGTATCTTAGGTGCCACAAGCGATGATGGCCGCTGCATCCGAGACTGGAATTCCTGCGGAGCAGGTGAGCAGAAGGCCACATTGCTTTTGAGGAGGAGGGCGTTGTGGAAGAGGTCTGTGTCGACCGACACGATGCTTACTGCTGGCACTGGTGGTTTTTTTTTTTTTTTTTTTGCAGGTGACAAAGAAGAATCTGGCAACTGCAGGAATATCCTGGTTCGCTGATGTGGTTTTTGTTGAGGATGGATTCAGACCCCTGGCCCTCTGACAGCTAAGTTGAGGGAGCAGGGATGGGGAGCGGGCCCCGTGGGGAGGGGACGAGGTTGGGAACTGCAGGGAGGGGTTTTGAGGTTAGCGTAGGGGAGAAGGCTGTCCAGGAATAGTCCCCTTTGGGCAGCTAAAGGAAGCAGGTTACTTCTCGGTACGATGCTAGCGTGTGCCGGGCAGGGCAGTTCCAGCCTGTGTCTGTCTTGGTGTGTTTGTGTAGTCTGTCTTCTGTGTCTTAGACCTTTCTTAGGTCTCGATGTCCTTGTTGCTCTTTGTGCTCAAGGAGCACGGCATGCGCCTCGGGTGCCATCCCTAGGGTCTCGAATGCCCGTACTCATCAGCATAGTGCCAATCGGGTGCTTCTTTTCTCGCGTTACAAGCTTAAAGCGCGGATCGTCTTTGGAAGTTTCCGGTCGGTCCTCTCTTTGCGGCGGCGTTCCGGGCTGTGTCAGCAGCTTCTGTTCTCTAGCCATCCATCGTCACAGACTGGGACGACTTCTCTGCATCCTTACGTTCTTAGGTCTTGAAGCCAGGCTGCTTGCGCATCCATCATCTCTGTTTTGCCAGTAACTTCTTTTAATGGGCCATTATGTTCAACTCTTTTTCTGGGGCTGCCGTAGAGTCCCCTCACCTCGCTGTTGCACCCCTGTAGGTCTTCGTGCCCGACAGAGTCTCCTGTCTGGGAGTCATTCTTCTCGCCGAGAGTTTTCTCTCGTCTTTGAATCGCATTGTTTGTAGCGTTCTGCGTAGTGTCGGTCAGTGTGTGTGTGTGTGTTTGGCTCGGAGCTGCTCTGCCCAGGGGTGTGGAGTCAGGGGTAGGTGGAATAGCGAAAAGAGTCTACGGTTAATATGTTGATATGCCTTAGACACATTTAACGAGCGGTTGTACAGTCATCTCGGATCGGAGTAGCTGTCGGCAGACTGTGGTGGACAGTCATTTTCAGTAGCGTTTTTATGGAGATGATTGGAGCCTTCTGGGAGGCTGTTCAGCGGTAGGGAAGCAGATTGAATCTCAAAGGTGTGAAGGCTTGTATGTGTGGGGCTTAGTTTGGTCTGGTTTTTTTAATTTTTTTTTAATGCAAGCTGTAGCTGGACTCTAGATGGGTATTCCCTAAATAGAAACAAGACCTGTGGAATTGTTAAGCTATTGATCAGCATCTGGGTGACTTGTTTAATAATAATTTTTTTCAGATGCAGAGGGATAAGATACGCACCAAAGAGCGATGGAGGCGAGCCGAGCGGTGTGAGAAGGTAGGTCGGCGTGTGGTGTTGGAGGGAAGATGGGACTGGTGGCTATATGACTACATTATGGTGCGTGGTCTGTTGTTGTGTGGTTTTTTTTTTTTTTTTGAAGGTGCGAAGCGATGAGCAAAACAGATATCGGCACTGGAGCTGACTCGGGCAAGGTGAGCAATGTCTAGTGGGCTGAAGTAGCGGTTATTTTTCA
>NW_026114367.1:393585-480405 GCF_018139145.2 Gymnogyps californianus | reverse complement strand
GATGTCCCCTCACCTGGAGGTCCCTTCCCCTCGTCCCCGTGGTGTCCCCTCACCTGGAGGTCCCTTCCCCTCGTCCCCGTGGTGTCCCCTCACCTGCAGGCAGGTCCCGCGGCAGCAGCGTTCGGTGGGGGACGCAGGTGTCACCGGGGCGGCAGCCGGAGTCCTCGGGGCACCACGGGGCTGTAGGAGATACGGGGGGGGGGGGTTGGGTTGGGTTGGGGACCTGTCGGGGAGGGGGGACGGGGAGGGAGGTCCCCGATGGACGGAGAGGTGGGGGACGTCACGGATGGGTTGGGGACGTCGTGGATGCGTAGGGATGTCATGGATGGAGGGGTGTAGGGGACACCGTGGCCACGTAGGGAGGTCACAGGTGGACAGAGAGGTGGAGAACATCACGGATGGGTTGGGGACATCATGGATGTGTAGGGATGTCATGGATGGAGGGGTATAGGGGACACCGTGGCCACGTAGGGAGGTCACCAGTGGACAGAGGGGTGGAGAACATCATGGAGGGAGACATGGGGACGTCAATGATGAAAAGAAACGGGACACCACAGATGGATGGAGAGGTGGAGGACGTCACGGATATGTTGGGGACATCGTGGATGTGTGGGGATGTCATGGATGGGTATAGGGGACACCGTGGCCACGTAGGGAGGTCACAGGTGGACAGAGAGGTGGAGAAGATCATGGAAGGAGACGTAGGGATGTCACGGTTGAGGAGAAACAGAGGGGACACCACAGATGGCCACGTAGGGAGGTCACCAGTGGACAGAGAGGTGGAGAAGATCATGGAAGGACACGTAGGGATGTCAATGATGAGAAGAAATAGGGGACACCACAGATGGCCACGTAGGGAGGGCACAGGTGGACAGAGAGGTGGAGGACATCATGGAAAGAGATGTAGGGAGGTCATGGTGGAGGAGAAACAGAGGGGACACCACAGATGGCCACGTAGGGAAGTCACAGGTGGACAGAGAGGTGGAGAACATCATGGAAGGAGACGTGGGGACGTCAATGATGAAAAGAAACGGGGGACACCACAGATGGACGGAGAGGTGGAGGATGTCACGGATGCGTTGGGGACATCGTGGATGTGTGGGGATGTCATGGATGGACAGATATAGGGACACCGTGGCCACGTAGGGAGGTCACAGGTGGACAGAGAGGTGGAGAAGATCATGGAAGGAGACGTGGGGATGTCACGGTTGAGGAGAAACAGAGGGGACACCACAGATGGCCACGTAGGGAGGTCACCAGTGGACAGAGAGGTGGAGAACATCGTGGAGGGAGACGCAGGGCTGTCACGGTTGAGGAGAAATGGAGGGGACACCACAGATGGCCACGTAGGGAGGGCACAGGTGGACAGAGAGGTGGAGGACATCACGGATGCATTGGGGACATCGTGGATGCATAGGGATGTCATGGATGGACGGATATAGGGGACACCGTGGCCACGTAGGGAGGTCACAGATGGACAGAGAGGTGGAGAACATCATGGAAGGAGACGTAGGGATGTCACGGTTGAAGAGAAACAGAGGGGACACCACAGATGGCCACGTAGGGAGGTCACCAGTGGACAGAGAGGTGGAGGACATCACGGATGCATTGGGGACATCGTGGATGCGTAGGGATGTCATGGATGGATGGGTATAGGGGACACCGTGGCCAGGTAGGGAGGTCACAGGTGGACGGAGAGGTGGAGAACATCGTGGAGGGAGACGTGGGGATGTCACGGTTGAGGAGAAACAGAGGGGACACCACAGATGGCCACGTAGGGAGGTCACCAGTGGACAGAGGGGTGGAGAACATCATGGAAGGAGACGTAGCGACGTCAATGATGAGAAGAAACAGGGGACACCACAGATGGACACGTAGGGAGGTCACAGGTGGACAGAGAGGTGGAGGACATCATGGAAAGAGATGTAGGGAGGTCATGGTGGAGGAGAAACAGAGGGGACACCATAGATGGCCACGTAGGGAAGTCACAGGTGGACAGAGACGTGGAGAACATCATGGAAGGAGACGTGGGGACGTCAATGATGAAAAGAAACGGGGGACACCACAGATGGACGGAGAGGTGGAGGACATCACGGATGCGTTGGGGACATCGTGGATGCTTAGGGATGTCATGGATGGGTATAGGGGACACCATGGCCACGTTAGGGAGGTCACAGGTGGACAGAGAGGTGGAGAAGATCATGGAAGGAGACGTAGGGATGTCACGGTTGAAGAGAAACAGAGGGGACACCACAGATGGCCACGTAGGGAGGGTACAGGTGGACAGAGAGGTGGAGGACATCACAGATGCGTTGGGGACATCGTGGATGCGTAGGGATGTCATGGACAGAGAGATATAGGGGACACCGTGGCCACGTAGGGAGGTCACCAGTGGACGGAGAGGTGGAGAACATCGTGGAGGCACAGACAGGAGATATTGTGGACACGTAGGGAGGTCACGGATGGACAAAGGTGGAGAACGTCATGGCAGGGGTGTCACTGAGGAAGAGAAACAGAGGGGACACCACAGATGGCCACGTAGGGAGGTCACGGATGGACGGAGAGGTGGAGGACACATGGGGATGTCACGGATGGGCACGTTAAGGTCGTCGTGGAGATGTCACGGATGGACAGAGAGATGGAGGCCATCGTGGAGACACAGAAGACATCACGGACACGTAGGGAGGTCACGGGTGGACGGTCGCGTAGGGGATGCCGTGGATGGGCGCATAAGGATGTCGTGGGTGGACGGAGAGATGGAGAATGTCACGGGGGGGGGGACACACGGAGAACGGTGTGGCCACGTAGGGATGTCGGGGTCGGTCAGGCGGTTGTAGGACACCACAGCTGGACAGAGACAGAGGGGACACCCCGGGGGGGACACCCCGGAGGGACACGGAAGGACAGAGAGACAGAGGACATCGTGGACGGCCACGTAGGGGGTGACACGGATGGACGGACAACGATGACGCCACGGAGGGGCGTCAGGGATGGACAGCGAGCTGGAGGACATCGTGGATGGACGCACAGAGGTCATCACGGACACGTCGGAATGTCATGGGTGGCCAGACACGCGTAGGTGACGTCATGGATGGCCACCATGATGGCCAACCCTACGAGTAGAGCCCCCCCTACCCCCCAGAAGACCCACAACCCCACGTCCACCTCCCGCCCCGTGGTCCCCGACTCACGGCAGATGTTGGCGATGCTCCAGGATCCCACCCGCGCCCCGGCTTGGCGACAGGCGGCCTCGTAAGCGCCCAAGACCTCGTTGAGGACCTCTTTGTCCCCAGGGACCTCGCAGAGCTCCCGGAGGCAAACGTCGAAGAAGATCCCGGGCTGGACCACGGCGTGACAATCCCCGAACGGACCGCGGGGAGCCCGGAGAAGACCGCAGAGTTTGGTGTGGACGAAGGCTTTCTTGGGGGGTTGACGACAAGGAGGACACGCGGGACCGGGGCAGGGACGATGACACGTGGTCACGGCGGTGGCTTCGGGGAGGCGATCGTTGTAGGGGTGACCGTCGAAGTTGCCGCAGAGGCCGCAAGTGACGTTACGGTAACGCGGGGCCACGGTGACGGCCAGCGCGGCCCCGGGGCCGGTCGTTACGCGGAGGCCGAAGTCGGCGAGGAGGAGGAGGGTGGAGGCGGCGCCCTGGGGGGTCGCGCACGCCACCCGGCCCTGCAGGCAGAAGGGCAGCGGCACCGCGACGCCGTCCACCTGGGTGGGGTGGGGTGGGCGTGAGGGGGGGGGGACCTGGTTGGCTGCCCTGCCTGCTCCTCCACCCTGCTCCTCCTGGCCGGCCGGCCGTTTGTCCTCCTCCACCCATCCGTCCTTCTCCATCCATCCATCCATCCATCCTTCCGTCCTTCTCCATCCATCCAACCTCTTTCATCCACCCGTCCATCCATCCTTCTCCATCCATCCATCCATCCTTCTCCATCCTTCCAACCTCTTCCATCCATTCTTCCAACTTTCTCCATCCATCCATCCTTCTCCATCCGTCCTTCTCCATCCATCCATCCATCCATCCTTCCATCCTTCTCCATCCATCCAACCTCTTCCATCCATCCTTCCAACCTTCTCCATCCATCCAACCTCTTCCATCCATCCTTCCAAGCTTCTCCATCCATCCAACCTCTTCCATCCACCCGTCCATCCGTCCTTCTCCATCCTTCCAACCTCTTCCATCCATCCTTCCAACTTTCTCCATCCATCCATCCTTCTCCATCCATCCTTCTCCATCCGTCCTTCTCCATCCATCCGTCCTTCTCCATCCATCCAACGTCTTCCATCCACCCGTCCATGTGTCCTTTTCCATCCATCCGTCCTTCTCCATCCATCCAACCTCTTCCGTCCATCCTTCCAAGCTTCTCCATCCATCCAACCTCTTCCATCCACCCGTCCATCCGTCCTTCTCCATCCATCCAGTCTTCTCCATCCATCCAACCTCTTCCGTCCATCCTTCCAAGCTTCTCCATCCATCCAACCTCTTCCATCCACCCGTCCATCCGTCCTTCTCCATCCTTCCAACCTCTTCCATCCATCCTTCCAACTTTCTCCATCCATCCATCCTTCTCCATCCATCCTTCTCCATCCGTCCTTCTCCATCCATCCAACGTCTTCCATCCACCCGTCCATGTGTCCTTTTCCATCCATCCGTCCTTCTCCATCCATCCAACCTCTTCCGTCCATCCTTCCAAGCTTCTCCATCCATCCAACCTCTTCCATCCACCCGTCCATCCGTCCTTCTCCATCCATCCAGTCTTCTCCATCCATCCAACCTCTTCCGTCCATCCTTCCAACCTTCTCCATCCATCCAACCTCTTCCATTTACCCATCCATCCGTCCTTCTCCATCCATCCAGTCTTCTCCATCCATCCAACCTCTTCCGTCCATCCTTCCAACCTTCTCCATCCATCCAACCTCTTCCATTTACCCATCCATCCGTCCTTCTCCATCCATCCTGTCTTCTCCATCCATCCAACCTCTTCCATCCATCCATCCGTCCTTCTCCATCCATCCGTCCGTCCTTCTCCATCCATCCGTCCATCCGACCTTCTCCCTCCCTCAAGCCAGCCAGCTTTCATCGTCCATCCAACCTTCTCCATCCATCCAACCAAACTGGCTAGCCCTCCAACCTTCTCCATCCACCCAGGCCCTTCTCCATCCATCTTTCCACGTCCTTCTTAATCCCTCCACCCGTGCTCTTCTCCATCTGTCCGTCCGTGCTCTTCATCCATCTCCCCATGCTCTTCTTCATCTAGCCCTGCTTCACCCATTCCCTCCATCCGTGCCTTGCTTCATCCGTGCTCCTCTCCATCCATCCCTCCATCCATGCCACCCTCCATCCATCCACCCCTGGTCTTCTCCATTTCTCCATTCCTCCATTGCTTTATCCGTACCCTCCTCCGTCCATCTGTCCATCCCCCCCCTCCCTCCTTCCCTCCCCCCACGCTCTTCATCCATCCATCCCTTGTTCTGTCCGTGTCCTTCTCCATTCATCCAGCCAGCCACCGTCTCCATCCATCTCTCCATCTGTGCCCTTCTCCATCCACCCATCGGTCCATGCCCTTCTCCATCCACCCAGCCTGGTCTTCTCCATGTATCCACCTCTCCATTGATCTATCCATGTCCATCCATCCGTCCTTCTTCATCCATCCATGTCCATCCTTCTCCATCCATCCATCCATGTCCATCCTTCATCCATCCATCCCTCTTCATCCATCCATGTCCATCCTTCATCCATCCATCCCTCTTCATCCATCCATTTCCATCCATGTCCATCCATCCATCCTTCTCCATCCATCCTTCTCCATCCATCCATCCATGTCCATCCTGCATCTGTCCATCCTCCATCCATCCATCCATGTCCATCCTCCATCCATCTCCATCCATCCATCCATGTCCATCCTTCATCCATCTCCATCCATCCATCTCCATCCATCCATCTCCATCCATCCATCTCCATCCATCCATCCATCCATCCATCCATGTCCATCCATCCATGTCCATCCTTCATCCATCCGTCCTTCTTCATCCATCCATGTCCATCCTTCTCCATCCATCCATCCATCCATCCATGTCCATCCATCCATGTCCATCCTTCATCCATCCATCCTTCTTCATCCATCCATGTCTATCCATGTCTCTCCATCCATGTCCATCCACCCATCCTTCTCCATCCATCCTTCTCCATCCATCCATCCATCCATGTCCATCCTGCATCTGTCCATCCTCCATCCATCCATCCGTATCCATCTCCATCCATCCATCCATCCATCCTTCTCCATCCATCCATGTCCATCCATCCATGTCCATCCTTCTCCATCCATCCATCCATGTCCATCCTTCATCCATCCATCCCTCTTCATCCATCCATGTCTCTCCATCCATGTCCATCCATCCATGCTTCTCCATCCATCCTTCTCCATCCATCCATCCATGTCCATCCTGCATCTGTCCATCCTCCATCCATCCATCCATGTCCATCCTCCATCCATCTCCATCCATCCATCTCCATCCATCCATCCATCCATCTCCATCCATCCATCCATCCTTCTCCATCCATCCATGTCCATCCATCCATCCGTGTCCATCCATCCATGTCCATCCTTCATCCATCCATCCTTCTTCATCCATCCATGTCCATCCATGTCTCTCCATCCATGTCCATCCATCCATCCTTCTCCATCCATCCATCCTTCCTTCTCCATCCATCCATCCATCTCCATCCATCCTTCTCCATCCATGTCCCTCCATCCATCTCCATCCAACCTTCTCCATCCCCCCACCCCCTTCTCCACCCCCCTCCCCCCCACCCTCCCCCCCGCCCCCCTCACCTCCACCACGCCGGGACGCTCTCCCCTCAGCACCCATCGGTGTTCCCCCGCGGTGACGGTGACCCTACGCCTCCCGCTGCCGCCCCGAGGTGGGTCGGTGACGGTGACGTTGAAGGCGGGCTGGACGCCGGGGGGACCGCAGCTCCGGGCCACCGCGTAGGAGCAGTTGTCCCCCACGGCCACCGCCGCCCCGTCGAAGCTCACGTAGTGATGGGTGCCCACCGCCCGGCAGGTCCCCGGGGTGCCGGTACCACCCGCCGTTCTCCCCGGCAATGCCGAACACCCTTGGGTGCTTCCGACACCGGAGGGGGAGACGCAACCCTCCCGGCACCCTTGGGTGCAGCCGGGGGTGCAGATGGTGTAGCGGGTGCCCGCCGGGCAGTTGGGTGCTGGGGGGGGGGGGGGGAGGGGGGGAGAGAGGGAGATGTTGGGGGAGGGGGGTCCTACCTGGATGCCTGGGTGCCCTCCAGGGTGCCTTAGGACCCCCTAGGGTGCCTGGGGCACCCAGGGGTGCTTGGGTCCCCCCCTGGGGTGCCTGGGTGTCCTTCAGGGTGCCCAGGTCCTTCCTAGGTGCTCTATGGGCTGGGGTCCCCCCCACCCAGACCTCTGGGTCCCCAGGGTGCTCTATGGGGCTGGTGTCCCCCCCCACCCAGACGCCTGGGTCCCCAGGGTGCTCTATGGGGCTGGTCTCCCCCCCCCCCCCGGACCTCTGGGTCCCCAGGGTGCTCTATGGGGCTGGTGTCCCCCCCCACCCAGATGCCTGGGTCCCTAGGGTGCTCTATGGGGCTGGTGTCCCCCCCCACCTGGACCGCTGGGTCCCCAGGGTGCTCTATGGGGCTGGGGTCCCCCCCCCCCCCGGACCTCTGGGTCCCCAGGGTGCTCTATGGGGCTGGGGTCCCCCCCACCCAGACGCCTGGGTCCCCAGGGTGCTCTATGGGGCTGGTGTCCCCCCCACCCGGACCTCTGGGTCCCCAGGGTGCTCTGTGGGGCTGGTGTCCCCCCCCACCCAGACCTCTGGGTCCCTGGGTGCTCTATGGGGCTGGTGTCCCCCCCCCCCCCAGACCTCTGGGTCCCCAGGGTGCTCTATGGGGCTGGTGTCCCCCCCCACCCAGATGCCTGAGTCCCCAGGGTGCTCTATGGGGCTGGTGTCCCCCCCCACCCGGACCTCTGGGTCCCCAGGGTGCTCTATGGGGCTGGTGTCCCCCCCCACCCAGATGCCTGGGTCCCTAGGGTGCTCTATGGGGCTGGTGTCCCCCCCCACCCGGACCTCTGGGTCCCCAGGGTGCTCTATGGGGCTGGTGTCCCCCCCACCCAGACCTCTGGGTCCCCAGGGTGCTCTATGGGGCTGGGGTCCCCCCCCACCCGGACCTCTGGGTCCCCAGGGTGCTCTATGGGGCTGGGGTCCCCCCCACCCAGACGCCTGGGTCCCTGGGTGCTCTATGGGGCTGGTGTCCCCCCCACCTGGACCGCTGGGTCCCCAGGGTGCTCTATGGGGCTGGTGTCCCCCCCCACCCGGACCGCTGGGTCCCCAGGGTGCTCTATGGGGCTGGTGTCCCCCCCCCCCCCCCCCCGGGTCCCCAGGGTGCTCTATGGGGCTGGGGTCCCCCCCCACCCAGACGCCTGGGTCCCCTGGGGGTGCTGGGTGGGTGACTCACGGCAGAAGCCCTGGGAGCGCCATTCCAGCACCCTCGTCCCGGCCTCCTGGCAGGCGGCGGCGTAGGCGGCGAGGACGCGGCAGACGCCCTCGCGGTGACACCGGTCGGCGATGCAATCCCGGTAGTAGGTTTCAGGGTGAACGATCCCGTGGCAGAGCCGGAAAGGGCCCTCCTTACTCAGCACCACCCCGCACTCTCCCCCACCCTCCGACCCCCCCTTCCCCAACCCCCCTGCCACCCCGCACCCCAAAACCTCGCCGCACCCCTCCCCCGCCCCGCCCCCCGCCCCCACCGCCGCCACCGCCATGTCGTTGCGGGGGTCCCCGTCCAAATCCCCGCAGAGCCCGCAGAGCCGCCCGCCGTAAACGCCCGGCACCTCGACGCTCACCCGGCCGTGGCGCCCGTCGAAGGCCACCGTCACCCCTCGGGGGGTCCTCACCCTCACCTCCCACCCCCGGCGCTCCAGGGTCACCCCCGAGGTCCCTACCGCGTGGGGCAGGCGGGTCGGCACGCCGTTCACCTTGGGGGGGGGGGAAAAGTGGGTTAGATGGGGTCACGGGGGGCAGAAGCTGCGTTCGGCCATCCTGGAGCCCGTTTCCTCGCTACTCGTGGTTTACTCACTGGTTACTCGTGGTTTACTCACTGGTTACTTGTGGTTTACTCACAAGCTACTCTGCATTTTCTCACTTGCCACTGATGATTTTCTCACCACATAGTTTAGTCACTGGGTAGTCATAGTTTACTTGCCACTCATGGTTTACTCGCCACTCCTGGTTTACTCACTCACCACTCCTGGTTTACTCACTCGCCACTCCTGGTTTACTCACAAGCTACTCACTCGCTGCTCACTATTTGGTACCTGCCCTCCAAGGGAGCTTGTGGTGGGGACTGGATGGGAACAAGCCCTCTTACTCACTATTTATGCTTTACTCACTGCTTACTCAGCACTTCCAGCTTACAATGTTTCCCCTCTTACTTTCTCCTTACTCCTTACTCACACATTTGCTGCTCACTCACTCCTCGCTCTTAGCTCACTGCACATCCCTGGGCAGCTCTACATTCCCTGCGTCCTCCCAGCTTGCTCGTCTACTCGTGTGTTACTCACTACTCACTTGTTACTTGCTTACTACTCACTCCTTGGGCCATCCAGACCAGCTAAAACACTCTTCACGCCCACTATTCACTTGTTACTCATCACTTGCCCCGCAACCGCATCCCTGTGAAAACACTCTTCACGCCCGCTACTCACTTGTTACCCATCACTTGCCCAACAACCGCATCCCCACTAAAACACTCTTTACGCCTGCTACTCACTTGTTACTCATCACTTGCTCAACAACCACATCCCCGCTAACATACTCTTCATGCCTGCTGCTCACTTGTTACTCCTCACTTGCCCAAGTGCATCCCTGTGAAAACACTCTTCACGCCCGCTGCTCACTTGTTACTCCTCACTTGCCCAACAACCGCATCCCCGCTAAAACACTCTTTACGCCTGCTACTCACTTGTTACTCATCACTTGCCCAACAAGTGCATCCCTGCTAAAACACTCTTTACACCCACTACTCCCTCGCTACTCCTCACTTGCCCAACAACCGCATCCCCGCTAACACACTCTTCATGCCCGCTACTCACTTGTTACCCATCACTTGCCCAACAAGCGCATCCCCGCTAAAACACTCTTTACACCCGCTACTCCCTCACTACTCATCACTTGCCCAACAACCGCATCCCCACTAACACACTCTTTACACCCACTACTCACTTGTTACTCATCACTTGGCCAACAACCGCATCCCCGCTAAAACACTCTTTACACCCGCTACTCCCTCGCTACTCATCACTTGCCCAACAACCGCATCCCCACTAACACACTCTTCACACCCGCTGCTCACTTGTTACTCATCACTTGCCCAACAAGCGCATCCCTGCTAAAACACTCTTTACACCTGCTAGTCACTCGCTACTCACTTGCCCAACAACCGCACCCCCACTAACACACTCTTCACGCCCGCTGCTCACTTGTTACTCCTCACCTGCCCAACAACCGCATCCCCGCTTACTACCAGCCCAGGGAGAAAGCTCTACTCAGCATCCAGGCCCTCCTCCTGGGAGTAAACCCACCGTCCTCCATCCTTCCTTAAATCCACCGCCTCACTCCCTCCTCGCGGCTCTTCCTCCCTCCCCACGCTCGTGCCGTCCCCCTCCTCCCCCTCCTCCTCCTCCTCCTCCTCCCCCTCCTCCTCCTCTACTCGCCCGAGAAGCCCCTCACCGTGACTTGCCCGGGCTCCAGCCCCACGCGGGCGCCTCGCACCAGGACCTCGGCGCCGCCGATGCCGCCGGCGCCGCCGCGCGCCAGGACGCGGAAAGCTTCGGCGTTCCCGACGCCGGGGCAGAGCCCGGCCAGGAGGGAGTCGCAGGAGACGGGGAAATCGCGGTGGAGACGGTCGAAGGTGCGGAGGTGACCCATGCCCAGGGCGGAGCAGGTGGCGGGGGCGGGGCCGAGGGTGGGGCCGGGGGCGGGGCCGGGGGCGGGGGCGGGGGCACAGGGCTCTTGGGGGTGTTTGGGTGAGCAGGACGGAGCTGTGGGGACGGGAGGAGCAGGGGTTAGTGCCGGTGTCCTTCTGGAAGGGTTCTCCATCCGTCCGTCCCTCCATCCCTCCATCCGTCCTTCCATCCGTCCCTCCCTCCGTCCGTCCCTCCCTCCCTCCGATGATCCCTCAATCTGTTCCACCGTCCCTCCCTCCCTCCTCCCACCCCATCGTCACCCCCGTAGCCCTCCAGCCGACCTTCTTCACCCGGCTCGCCGTCCCTCCTGCCGCCCCTTTGTCCTTCCTCACCCACTTCTCCATCCCTTCGCCCTTCTTCCGCTCTTTCTCCATCCATGCCCACCCATCCATCCCTCCATCCATCCTTCTCCATCCGTCCTTCTTCACCCATTCCTTGATCTCTCTGTCCCTCCATCCCTCCGTCCTTCTTCATCCATTGCTCCATCCCTCCATCCTTCTTCCACTCTTTCTCCATCCATCCATCCATCCTTCTCCATCCATCCATGTCCATCCAGCCTTCTCCATCCTCCATCCCTCCATCCTTCTTCATCCATTTCTCCATTCCTTCATCCTTCTTCCACTCTTCATCCGTCCATCCATCCATGTCCATCCATCCATGTCCATCCCTCCATCCATCCATCCTTCTTCCATCCATCCATCCATGTCCATCTTCTATCTATCCATCCTTCTCCATCCCTCCATGTCCATCCTCCCTCCATCCATGTCCATCCATCCGTCTCCATCCCTCCCTCCCTCCATCCTTCTCCATCCATCCATCCATCCATCCTTCTCCATCCATCTATCCTTCATCCATCCATGGCCATCCATCCATCTCCATCCATCCATCCTTCATCCATCCATCCATGTCCCTCCGTCCATCTCCATCCATCCTTCTCCATCCATGTCCATCCATCTCCATCCATCCATCCTCCATCCATCCTTCATCCATCCATCTCTCCATCTCCATCCATCCATCCTTCATCCATCCTTCATCCATCCATCCATCTCCATCCATCCATCCATCCATCCATCTCTCCATCTCCATCCATCTCCATCCATCCTTCTCCCTCCATCCCTCCCATTCTTCCTCTTCCTCCATCCCACCATCCACACCTCCACCCCCCCACCCCTTCCCCCCCCAGCCCCCCCCCCCCCCCCCCCAACTCGTGTCCACCCCCCCCCCCACTCCCCTCCCCCTTCCCCCCCCCCCCAGCCCCCGCCCCACTCACGGCACCGCGGACCCCGGCCCCCGCCGGCCCCCTCCTCGGGCTGGGCGCAGACCCCGCAGATTCGGCCCCCTAACCGCCCCGACGCCGTCACCGTCACTGCGCCGTCCCCGCCGAAGGCCACCCGCACGCCCGGGGCCGTTGTCACCCGCCGCTGGCCCCCGCGACGTTCCAGGCGCACCCGGCCCCCCGCCAACGTGAGGGGCAAGCGGGTTCGGCGCCCGGCTACCTACGGCGAGGGGACGGCGGCTGGGACAACCCCGAATTCCTGCGTCCCCTCCCCGGCTTTTGGGGAAGGCCCGGATAGCCGGGTCCCCTCTCGAAGAAGCCATCGTCCCCCCCGCCACCCCCCGGCGCCGTATCCTCACCCTCGCCGTCGTCTCCTCTCCTCGCAGCAGGACCACCTCGTAACCGTCGCCGCGCAGCGTGACGTGGCCGAAGGTGGCGGCCGCTCCTCTGCCTACCTGGCCGCCCGCCGTGACCTGGAGGGCGGGCAACCGGGCGTCGCAGGTGGTCACCAACGTCTGGGTGCAAGCTCCGGTCAAGCCGTAAATTTTCCCATCGAAAGCTCGGTAACGCCAACGCCCCGAGAAGTGGCAGACGAGGGGGGGCTGCGAAACGGGAACGCATCGGGGGGAGGTTTCCGCCATCTCGCACGTCGTTCCGGCTGGACATTCCAGGTCCTTGCAAGACGGGGTGATGGGAACGCATCTGGGGGAGGTTTCCGCCATCTTACACGTCGTTCCGGCTGGACATTCCAGGTCGTTGCAAGACGGCTTGTCGGCTACGCATTTGGGCCAACCCTCCACCATCTTACACGCCGTCCCCTTCGGGCAATGGAGGTCTTTGCACGACGGCTTGTTGGGCACGCATCTGGGCGAGCTTTCCACCATCTGGCACGTCGTTCCGGCCGGACAATGCACGTCGTTGCAGGATGGTTTCTTGGGCACGCATTTGGGCCACTCCTCCGCTATCTGGCACGTCGTTCCGGCCGGACAACGCATATCGTTGCAGGTTGGCTTCTTGGGCACGCACGTCGGCCAATCCTCTACCAATTGACAGGTCGTCCCCGCCGGGCAACGGACCTCGGTGCAAGATGGCTTCTTGGGCACGCATTTGGGCCAATCCTCCACCAGCTGGCAGACGGTTCCAGCCGGGCAGCGGACGGTGTCGCAGGCCGGCTTGTTGGGGACGCACACGGGCCAACCTCCCACCGGCTGGCACGTGGTGCCCACCGGGCAACGGACGGTGGCGCAGGTGGGTTGGTCGGGGACGCACTTGGGCCAACCCTCCACCACGTGGCAGGCGGTACCTTCCGAGCAGTGCACCGTGGCGCAGGTGGGCTTAGGGGGGACGCACCGGGGGACGCCTTCCACCGGCCGACACACCGTCCCGGATTTGCAGGAGAGGTCGGCGCAGGACGTCGCGGGCGCGCTCCTTGTCGTCCGCACGCATTTGGGCCACCCTTGGACCGCCCGGCACCTCGTCTCGCTTGGGCACCGCAGGTCACCGCACGAGGGGACGCGGAGGCAGCGGGGCCACCCGTTGAGGACCTTGCAGCCCATTCCCGCCTTGCAGTGGAGGTTCTTGCAGGAAGGGCGGGAAACGCAGGCGGGATGGCCGTGGACGACCACGCAGGCAGCGCCGGGTTTGCAGGCAACGCGCTGGCAGGACCCGGGGGTGGTGACGCAGTGGATGCCGATGCAGGACAAGGGAGGCGATGAGATCCCAGGGGATAATTTGGGGACAGAAGGGAGGTGGCCCCAAGAGACAGCTCTGAAGAGGGGATAGCCGGGAAGACAGCGAGGCCACCCATCCGTCGTGGTGCAGGTTGTGCCCTCGGGACATTGGATGTCGCTGCAGGAGGGTTGGCGGTGGAGACACCGGGGCCACCCATCTGTCATCTGGCACGTGGTCCCCTCGGAACATCGGATGTCGCTGCAGGAAGGTCTCCGAATGGAGGTCTTGGTTTGGATGCACCGGGGCCAACCATCGACCATCTGGCACGTGGTTCCCTTGTGGCACTGGACGTCACTGCAGGAGGGATGATTTTGGACACACTGGGGCGAACCATTGACCACGTTGCACGTGGTCCCCTTGGGGCAGTGGACGTCACTGCAGGAGGGCTGCCTGTGGACGCACTGGGGCCACCCACGTAACATCTTGCACGTGGTCCCTTGGGGACAGTGGACGTCGTCGCAAGAAGGTCTCCTAATGGAGGTCTTGGTTTGGATGCATCGTGGCCAACCGTCGACCGTCTGGCACGTGGTTCCCTTCTGGCACTGGATGTCACTGCAGGAGGGCGGGTTGTGGACACACTGAGGCCACCCATCTGTCATCCTGCACGTGGTGCCTTTGGGACAGTGGATGTCGCGGCAAGAAGGTCTCCGAATGGAGGTCTTGGTTTGGACGCACCGGGGCCAACCGTCGACCATCTGGCACGTGGTTCCCTTGTGGCACTGGATGTCACTGCAGGAGGGCTGATTTTGGACACACTGGGGCCAACCATTGACCACGTTGCACGTGGTCCCCTTGGGGCAGTGGACGTCACTGCAGGAGGGCTGCCTGTGGACGCACTGAGGCCACCCATGTAGCATCTTGCACGTGGTCCCTTGGGGACAGCGGACATCATCGCAAGAAGGTCTCCTAATGGAGGTCTTGGTTTGGACGCATCGTGGCCAACCGTCGACCGTCTGGCACGTGGTTCCCTTCTGGCACTGGATGTCACTGCAGGAGGGCGGGTTGTGGACACACTGAGGCCACCCATCTGTCATCTGGCACGTGGTGCCTTTGGGACAGTGGATGTCGCGGCAAGAAGGTCTCCGAATGGAGGTCTTGGTTTGGATGCACCGGGGCCAACCATCGACCATCTGGCACGTGGTTCCCTTGTGGCACTGGATGTCACTGCAGGAGGGCGGGTTGGGGACACACCGGGGCCAACCATTGACCACGTTGCACGTGGTCCCTTGGGGACAGTGGACGTCACTGCAGGAAGGTTGGTGATGGGCACACTGAGGCCAGCCGTGTAGCATCTTGCACGTGGTCCCTTTAGGACACTGGATGTCTCTGCAAGATGGTTGCCTCAGAGTGGTCTTGGTTTGGATGCACCGGGGCCAACCGTCAACCATCTGGCACGTGGTTCCCTTCTGGCACTGGACGTCCCGGCAGGAGGGCGGGTTGTGGACACACCGGGGTTGTCCATCCGTCATCCTGCACGTGGTCCCTTGGGGACAGTGGACGTCACTGCAGGAAGGCTGTTGGGCCACGCATTTGGGTCCACCGTCGACTGTGCTGCACACGGTTCCTTTGGCGCAGTGGATGTCCTCACAACTTGGTCTTTTTGGGATGGGTGGCACGTGGGAGATCTTGGTTTGGACACACCGAGGCCAACCATCGACCATCTGGCACGTGGTTCCCTTCTGGCACTGGATGTCACTGCAGGAGGGCGGATTGTGGACACACCGTGGTTGGCCATCGATCAGGTTGCACGTGGTTCCTTGGGGACAGTGAATGTCGCTGCAGGAAGGTGGTCTTGAGGACGTCTTTAGTTGGACACACCGGGGCCAGCCATCGACCATCTGGCACGTGGTTCCCTTCTGGCACTGGGTGTCACTGCAGGAGGGCGGGTTGTGGATGCAGTGGGGCCAACCATCTGTCATCTGGCACGTGGTCCCTTGGGGACAATGGATGTCACTACAAGAAGGTGGTCTTGAGGACATCTTGGGTTCGACACACCGAGGCCAACCGTCAACCACCTGGCACGTGGTTCCCTTCTGGCACTGGATGTCCCGGCAGGAGGGCGGGTTGGGGACACACTGAGGCCACCCATCTGTCATCTGGCACGTGGTTCCTTTGGGACAGCGGATGTCGCTGCAAGAAGGTCTCCGAATGGAGGTCTTGGTTTGGATGCACCGGGGCCAACCATCGACCATCTGGCACGTGGTTCCCTTCTGGCACTGGATGTCACTGCAGGAGGGCTGCCTGTGGACGCACTGAGGCCACCCACGTAGCATCTTGCACGTGGTCCCTTGGGGACAGCGAACATCGTCGCAAGAAGGTCTCCTAATGGAGGTCTTGGTTTGGACGCATCGTGGCCAACCGTCGACCATCTGGCACGTGGTTCCTTTGTGGCACTGGACGTCCCGGCAGGAGGGTGGATTGTGGACACACTGAGGCCAAGCATCCGTCATCTTGCACGTGGTCCCTTTGGGACAGTGGATGTCGCTGCAAGAAGGTCTCCTAATGGAGGTCTTGATTTGGACACACCGGGGCCAACCATCGACCATCTGGCACGTGGTTCCCTTCTGGCATTGGACGTCCTGGCAGGAGGGCGGGTTGTGGACACACCGTGGTTGGCCATCGATCAGGTTGCACGTGGTCCCTTGGGGACAGTGGACATCACTGCAAGAAGGTTTCCTGAGGGATATCTTGGTTTGGATGCACCGGGGCCAACCGTCGACCATCTGGCACGTGGTTCCCTTCTGGCACTGGACGTCACGGCAGGAAGGCTGGCTGTGGACACACTGAGGCCCACCATGTAGTATCTCGCACGTGGTCCCTTGGGGACAGTGGATGTCACTGCAAGAAGGTCGCCTCGGCAAGGTCTTGATTTGGACGCACCGGGGCCAACCATCGACCGTCTGGCACGTGGTTCCCTCCCGGCATTGGATGTCCCGGCAGGAAGGTTGGCTGTGGACACAGTGGGGCCACCCGTCTGCCATCTTGCATGAGGTCCCTTTAGGACACTGGATGTCCTTGCAAGTTGGTTGACGCTGAACACAGCGTGGCCAACCATCCGTGATCTGGCACACGCTCCCTTTTGGACACTGGATTTCCTTGCAAGACGGTTGGCTGCGGACACACTGGGGCCACCCATGTAGCATCTTGCACGTGGTCCCTTGGGGACAGTGGACGTCACTGCAAGAAGGTCTCCTAGTGGAGGTCTTGGTTTGGATGCATCGTGGCCAACCGTCGACCATCTGGCACGTGGTTCCCTTCTGGCACTCGATGTCGTTACAGGAGGGCGAGCTGTGGACACACTGGGGCCACCCCTGCAGCATCTTGCACGTGGTCCCTTGGGGACAGTGGACGTCACTGCAAGAAGGTCGCCTTGGCAAGGTTTTGGTTTGGACGCAGCGGGGCCAACCATCGACCGTCTGGCACGTGGTTCCCTTCTGGCACTGGATGTCACTGCAGGAGGGCGGGTTGGGGACACACTGAGGCCACCCATCTGTCATCTGGCACGTGGTCCCCTTGGAACATCGGATGTCGCTGCAGGAAGGTCTCCGAATGGAGGTCTTGCTTTGGACGCACCGGGGCCAACCATCGACCATCTGGCACGTGGTTCCCTTGTGGCACTGGATGTCACTGCAGGAAGGCCGGTTGTGGACACACTGGGGCCAACCATTGACCACGTTGCACGTGGTCCCCTTGGGACAGTGGACGTCACTGCAGGAGGGCTGCCTGTGGATGCACTGAGGCCACCCACGTAGCATCTTGCACGTGGTCCCTTGGGGACAGTGGACATCGTCGCAAGAAGGTCTCCTAATGGAGGTCTTGGTTTGGATGCATCGTGGCCAACCGTTGACCATCTGGCACGTGGTTCCCTTCTGGCACTGGACATCGTGGCAGGAAGGTTGGCTGTGGACACAGCGAGGCCATCCATCCGTGATCTGACACGTGGTCCCCTCGGAACATTGGATATCGTGACACGAGGGTTGATTATGGTCGCACTGAGGCCGCCCATCCCTCATCCTGCACGTCGTCCCTTCGGGGCATCGGACATCTCCGCAAGAAGGTCTCCGAATGGAGGTCTTGGCGTGGACACACCGGGGCCAACCATCGACCATGTGGCACGTGGTTCCTTTCTGGCACTGGATGTCACCGCAAGATGGTGGGTTTTGGACACACAGCGGCCAAGCATCCGTCATCTTGCACGTGGTCCCTTTGGGACAGTGGATGTCCCTGCAAGAAGGTCGCCTAAGGGACATCTTAATTTGGACGCACCGGGGCCAACCATCGACCATCTGGCACGTGGTTCCTTTCTCACACCGGATGTCACTGCAGGAGGGCGGGTTGGGGACACACCGTGGTTGGCCGTCAATCAAACTACATGTGGTCCCTTGGGGACAGTGGACCTCACTGCAAGAAGGTCTCCTAATGGAGGTCTTGGTTTGGACGCACCGGGGCCAACCGTCAACCGTCTGGCACGTGGTTCCCTTCTGGCAGTGGACGTCAGCGCAGGAAGGGCGGGTTTGGACGCATTGGGGCCAACCGCCTGTCACCTTACACGTGGTCCCTTTGGGACAGTGGACGTCACTGCAGGAGGGCTGGTTGTGGACACACTGGGGCCACCCACGTAGCATTTTGCACGTGGTGCCTTTAGGACATCGGATGTCCCCACAAGATGGTTGCCTCAGTATGGTCTTGGTTTGGATGCACCGGGGCCAACCGTCAACCATCTGGCACATGGTTCCCTTCTGGCACTGGATGTCACTGCAGGAGGGCGGGTTGTGGACACACCGTGGTTGGCCATCGATCAGGTGGCACGTGGTCCCTTGGGGACAGTGGACATCACTGCAAGAAGGTTTCCTGAGGGTTATCGTGGTTTGGACACACCGAGGCCAACCATCAACCATCTGGCACGTGGTTCCTTTGGGACACTGGGCATCACTACAAGAAGGTGGTCTCGAGGTGGTCTTGGTTTGGACACACTGGGGCCAACCATCGACCATCTGGCACGTGGTTCCCTTCTGGCACTGGATGTCCTGGCAGGAGGGTGGGTTTTGGACACACTGT
Organism: Gymnogyps californianus; assembly: GCF_018139145.2. Lineage (NCBI taxonomy): Eukaryota > Metazoa > Chordata > Aves > Accipitriformes > Cathartidae > Gymnogyps > Gymnogyps californianus. The sequence goes on along the minus strand of NW_026114367.1, from coordinate 461,334 downwards.
GGTTGGCCATCGATCAGGTTGCACGTGGTTCCTTTGGGACAGTGGACATCACTACAAGAAGGTGGTCTTGAGGACATCTTGATTTGGACACACCGGGGCCAACCATCGACCATCTGGCACGTGGTTCCCTTCTGGCATTGGGTGTCAAGGCAGGAGGGCGGGTTGTGGACACACCGTGGTTGGCCATCGAGCAGGATGCACGTGGTTCCTTTGGGACAATGGACATCAGTACAAGAAGGTGGTCTCTGGGATGTCTTGGTTTGGACGCACCGGGGCCAACCATCAACCATCTGGCACGTGGTTCCCTTGTGGCACTGGATGTCCTGGCAGGAGGGCGGGTTGTGGACACACCGTGGTTGGCCATCGATCAGGTGGCACGTGGTCCCTTGGGGACAGTGGACATCACTACAAGAAGGTGGTCTTGAGGACATCTTGGTTTGGACACACCGAGGCCAACCATCAACCATCTGGCACGTGGTTCCCTTCTGGCATTGGGTGTCAAGGCAGGAGGGCGGGTTGTGGACACACCGTGGTTGGCCATCGAGCAGGTTGCACGTGGTCCCTTTGGGACAGTGGACATCAGTACAAGAAGGTTTCCTGAGGGTTATCTTGGTTTGGATGCACCGAGGCCAACCATCGACCATCTGGCACGTGGTTCCCTTCTGGCACTGGATGTCGCTGCAGGAGGGCGGGTTGTGGACACACCGTGGTTGGCCATCGATCAGGTTGCACGTGGTTCCTTGGGGACAGTGGACATCATTGCAAGAAGGTGGTCTTGAGGACGTCTTTAGTTGGACACACCGGGGCGAGCCATCAACCATCTGGCACGTGGTTCCCTTCTGGCACTGGATGTCACTGCAGGAGGGCGGGTTGTGGATGCAGTGGGGCCAACCATCTGTCATCTGGCACGTGGTCCCTTGGGGACAGTGGACGTCACTACAAGAAGGTGGTCTCTGGGATGTCTTGGGTTGGACACACCGAGGCCAACCGTCAACCACCTGGCACGTGGTTCCCTTGTGGCACTGGATGTCCTGGCAGGAGGGCGGGTTGTGGACACACCGTGGTTGGCCATCGAGCAGGTTGCACGTGGTCCCTTTGGGACAGTGGACATCACTACAAGAAGGTGGTCTGTGGGAAGTCTTGGTTTGGACACACCGGGGCCAACCATCGACCATCTGGCACGTGGTTGCTTTCTGGCACTGGATGTCACTGCAGGAGGGCGGGTTGTGGACACACCGTGGTTGGCCATCAATCATGTTGCACGTGGTCCCTTGGGGACAGTGGACATAACTGCAAGAAGGTGGTCTGTGGGAAGTCTTGGTTTGGACACACCGGGGCCAACCATCAACCATCTGGCACGTGGTTCCCTTCTGGCACTGGATGTCACTGCAGGAGGGCGGGTTGTGGACGCAGTGGGGCCAACCATCTGTCATCTGGCACGTGGTCCCTTGGGGACAGTGGATGTCACTACAAGAAGGTGGTCTTGAGGACATCTTGGGTTCAACACACCGAGGCCAACCGTCAACCACCTGGCACGTGGTTCCCTTGTGGCACTGGATGTCACTGCAGGAGGGCGGGTTGTGAACACACCGTGGTTGGCCGTCGAGCAGGTTGCACGTGGTCCCTTTGGGACAGTGGACATCACTACAAGAAGGTGGTCTTGAGGACATCTTGGTTTGGACACACCGAGGCCAACCATCAACCATCTGGCACGTGGTTCCCTTCTGGCACTGGATGTCACTGCAGGAGGGCGGGTTGTGGACACACCGTGGTTGGCCATCGATCAGGTGGCACGTTGTTCCTTGCGGACAATGGATGTCACTGCAAGAAGGTTTCCTGAGGGTTATCTTGGTTTGGATGCACTGGGGCCAGCCATCGACCATCTGGCACGTGGTTCCCTTGTGGCACTGGATGTCACTGCAGGAGGGCGGGTTGTGGACGCAGTGGGGCCAACCATCTGTCATCTGGCACGTGGTTCCTTGGGGACAGTGGACGTCATTGCAAGAAGGTGGTCTTGAGGACGTCTTTAGTTGGACACACCGAGGCCAACCGTCAACCACCTGGCACGTGGTTCCCTTGTGGCACTGGATGTCACTGCAGGAGGGCGGGTTGTGGACGCAGTGGGGCCAACCATCTGTCATCTGGCACGTGGTTCCTTGGGGACAGTGGACGTCATTGCAAGAAGGTGGTCTTGAGGACGTCTTTAGTTGGACACACCGAGGCCAACCGTCAACCACCTGGCACGTGGTTCCCTTGTGGCACTGGATGTCACTGCAGGAGGGCGGGTTGTGGACACACCGTGGTTGGCCATCGATCTGGTTGCACGTCGTCCCTTTGGGACAGTGGACATCACTACAAGAAGGTTTCCTGAGTGTTATCTTGGTTTGGACACACCGGGGCCAGCCATCAACCATCTGGCACGTGGTTCCCTTCTGGCACTGGATGTCCTGGCAGGAGGGTTGGTTTTGGACACACTGTGGTTGGCCATCAGTCAGGTTGCACGTGGTCCCTTTGGGACAGTGGACATCACTACAAGAAGGTGGTCTTGAGGACATCTTGGGTTCGACACACCGGGGCCAACCATCGACCATCTGGCACGTGGTTCCCTTCTGGCACTGGATGTCACTGCAGGAGGGCGGGTTGTGGACACACCGTGGTTGGCCATCGAGCAGGTTGCACGTGGTTCCTTGGGGACACTGGACATCACTACAAGAAGGTGGTCTGTGGGAAGTCTTGGTTTGGACACACCGGGGCCAGCCATCAACCATCTGGCACGTGGTTCCCTTCTGGCACTGGATGTCACTGCAGGAGGGCGGGTTGTGGACACACCGTGGTTGGCCATCAATCATGTTGCACGTGGTCCCTTGGGGACAGTGGACATCAGTACAAGAAGGTTTCCTGAGGGTTATCTTGGTTTGGACGCACCGAGGCCAACCGTCGACCATCTGGCACGTGGTTCCCTTGTGACACTGGATGTCCTGGCAGGAGGGCGGATTGTGGACACACCGTGGTTGGCCGTCAGTCAGGTTGCACGTGGTCCCTTGGGGACAGTGGACATCACTACAAGAAGGTGGTCTTGAGGACGTCTTGGTTTGGACACACCGGGGCCAACCATCGACCATCTGGCACGTGGTTCCCTTCTGGCATTGGGTGTCAAGGCAGGAGGGCGGGTTGTGGACGCACCGTGGTTGGCCATCCATCATCTTGCACGTGGTCCCTTGGGGACACCGTAGGGCGGTGCAGGATGGTTGGACGCGGGGCAGTTGTTTTGGGACGGGATGGGAGTAGGAATCTTTCCTGCTTATCGCCCAAGCGGGAGGAGCTGATGGGTGGTGGGGCGGCCCTCTCTGCACGCAACGGGGCCAACCACGCGCCAGGAGGCACACGGTCCCCTTCGGACACCGAAAGTGGCTGCAGGAGGGCGGGTTGTGGAGGCATTTGGGCCAACCGCTGAGCATCTTGCACGTGGTGCCTTGGGGACACCGGATGTCGCTACAGGAGGGTACGGGACCGACGCACGTGGGCCACCCGTCCAGCATTTTGCACATCGTCCCCTTTTGGCAATGGACGTCTTCGCACGTCGGCGTTTTGTGGCCGGGTTGCGAGCGGGAGCTCTTCGTCGGGCCACACCAAGGCCACCCATCGACCACGTGACAGACGGTTCCCTTGTGGCATTGGACGTCGTCGCAGGAGGGCGGGTTGCGGACGCAGCGCGGCTGGTCGTCGATCGTCTTGCACGAGGTTCCTTTGGGACATCGGACATCCCGGCAAGGTTCTCTTGGGGACATCTTCGTTTGGACGCAACGGGGCCGGCCACCGACCACCTGACACGTGGTTCCCGTCTGGCATTGGATGTTCGGACAGGAGGGGCGATTTCGGCCACAGTGGGGCCACCCGTCCGTCATCTTGCACGTGGTCCCTTGGGGACAGCGGATGTCACTGCAAGAAGGTCGCCTTGAGGACGTCGCGGTTGGGACGCAGCGGGGCCAACCGTCGACCGCCTGGCACGTGGACTCTTTGGGACAGGGATGACGGCGGCAGGAGGGTGGCGGTGGCGCTTCCCTCTGGAAGAGCTGCTTGCGGACGCATTTGGGCCAACCGTCCACCATCTTGCACTGGGTCCCCTTCAGGCAGCGAATAGCCCGGCAGGAGGGCGGGAGGTGGACACACTTGGGCCAACCGCCCACCATCTTGCACCGCGTGCCCTCGCCGCAGCGGAAGCGGCGACAGGAGGGCGTGGGGACGCATTTGGGTCTCCCGGCCACCAGCTGGCATCGCGTCCCTCCCTTGCAGGGGAAGCTCTGACACGAGGGCGCGGGGACGCACTTGGGCCACCCGGCCACCATCTTGCACTGGGTTCCTGCCTCACAACGGAAGTTCTTGCATGAAGGCAGTGGGACGCACTTGGGCCACCCGTCCACCATCTTGCACTGGGTTCCTTCTCCACAGCGGAAGTTCTTGCATGACGGCAATGGGACACATTTGGGCCACCCATCCACCATCTTGCATTGCGTTCCTTCTCCACAGCGGAAGTTCTTGCATGACAGCAATGGGACGCACTTGGGCCACCCGTCCACCATCTTGCACTGGGTTCCCACCTCGCAACGGAAGTTCTTGCATGAAGGCAGTGGGACACATTTGGGCCACCCATCCACCATCTTGCATTGCGTTCCTTCTCCACAACGGACGTTGTTGCATGACGGCAGTGGGACGCACTTGGGCCACCCGTCCACCATCTTGCACTGCGTTCCCTCCTTGCAGCGGAAGTTCTTGCATGAAGGCAGTGGGATGCATTTGGGCCACCCGTCCACCATCTTGCACTGGGTTCCCTCCTTGCAGTGGAAGTTCTTACACGAAGGCAGTGGGACGCATTTTGGCCACCCGTCCACCATCTTGCACTGGGTTCCTTCTCCACAACGGACGTTGTTGCATGACGGCAGTGGGACGCACTTGGGCCACCCGTCCACCATCTTGCACTGGGTTCCTTCCTTGCAATGGAAGTTCTTACACGAAGGCAATGGGACACATTTTGGCCACCCGGCCACCATCTTGCACTGGGTTCCTTCTTCACAACGGAAGTTCTTGCATGAAGGCAACGGGACGCATTTTGGCCACCCGTCCACCATCTTGCACTGGGTTCCTTCTCCACAACGGAAGTTCTTGCATGAAGGCAATGGGACGCACTTGGGCCACCCAGCCACCATCTTGCACTGGGTTCCCTCCTTGCAGTGGAAGTTCTTACATGAAGGCAGTGGGACACATTTTGGCCACCCGTCCACCATCTTGCACTGGGTTCCTTCTTCACAACGGACGTTGTTGCATGAAGGCAGTGGGACACATTTTGGCCACCCATCCACCATCTTGCATTGCGTTCCTTCTTCACAGCGGACGTTGTTGCATGAAGGCAATGGGACGCACTTGGGCCACCCGTCCACCATCTTGCACTGCGTTCCCTCCTTGCAGTGGAAGTTCTTGCATGACGGCAGTCGGACACATTTGGGCCACCCGTCCACCATCTTGCACTGGGTTCCTTCCTTGCAATGGAAGTTCTTACACGAAGGCAATGGGACACATTTTGGCCACCCGGCCACCATCTTGCACTGGGTTCCTTCTCCACAACGGAAGTTCTTGCATGACGGTAATGGGACGCACTTGGCCCACCCGTCCACCATCTTGCACTGGGTTCCTTCTTCACAACGGACGTTGTTGCATGACGGCAGTGGGACGCACTTGGGCCACCCGTCCACCATCTTGCATTGCGTTCCTTCTTCACAGCGGAAGTTCTTGCATGAAGGCAATGGGACGCACTTGGGCCACCCGTCCACCATCTTGCACTGGGTTCCTTCCTTGCAGTGGAAGTTCTTACAGGAAGGCAGTGGGACACATTTTGGCCACCCGTCCACCATCTTGCATTGCGTTCCTTCTTCACAGTGGAAGTTCTTGCATGATGGTGTCGGGACGCACTTGGGCCACCCGTCCACCATCTTGCACTGGGTTCCTTCCTTGCACTGGTAGTTACTGCACGAGGGCAAGGGGACGCATTTGGGCCCGGCCTCCGACATTCTGCACGTGGTCCCTGGGCCGCATCGCACCCCAAGGCAGAGCTTGGCTCCGCTCCGGGCTGGTGGATCGGCACCTGGGGAGATCAAACCCGGAGCTCAGTCAGCGACGGCCCAACCCCTTATCAGACAGCAGATAATCCACCGCTGGGGGGGGGGGGGGGAGCTTCTTTTGTGGTCCGATGAGGCAGAATTCCCCATCGTTTTTGCTCTCCTCCCACTCGGACTGGCTCTTTCCTCCCTTGGATCCACGCTCATGGGAGGATTTTAGGGTGGGGATTCTCCAAGGGGCTTCTGTTGGGGTTGAGCACTCACTGCTGCCCATTCTAAAGTGAATTTGGGGCTGAAAATGCCAAATTTGGGGTTGGAGAAGGAAAAGGAGAAGGGGAAGGAAAGGGGGCGTGGATTTGGGGCTGGAAATGCTAAATTTGGGGTTGGAGAAGGAAAAGGAGAAGGGGAAGGAAAGGGTGCGTGGATTTGGGGCTGGAAATGCTAAATTTGGGGTTGGAGAAGGAAAAGGAGAGGTGGAATGAAAGAGTGCGTGGATTTGGGGCTGGAAATGCTAAATTTGGGGTTGGAGAAGGAAAAGGAGAAGGGGAAGGAAAGGGTGCGTGGATTTGGGGCTGGAAATGCTAAATTTGGGGTTGGAGAAGGAAAAGGAGAAGGGGAAGGAAAGGGTGCGTGGATTTGGGGCTGGAAATGCCAAATTTGGGGTTGGAGAAGGAAAAGGAGAAGGGGAAGGAAAGGGTGCGTGGATTTGGGGCTGGAAATGCTAAATTTGGGGTTGGAAATGGAAAAGGAGAGGTGGAATGAAAGAGTGCGTGGATTTGGGGCTGGAAATGCTAAATTTGGGGTTGGAAATGGAAAAGGAGAGGTGGAATGAAAGAGTGCGTGGATTTGGGGCTGGAAATGACAAATTTGGGGTTGGAGAGACAAAAGGAGAGAAGCAATGAAGGAATGCATGGATTTGGGGCTGGAAACACCAGATTTGGGGTTGGAACTGCGGTGGGCCAGGGCGGGGAAAGGAGGATCTGGGCGGAGCTGGGTGGAGAGAGGGGCGGGGTGGAATTTGGGTGGAGAAACGGGGATTTGGGCCAAATGGCACTCACCGCACTGGAGCACGAAGCCAACCCAGAGGAGCAACGTCTGAGGAGGCCCCATCTGCCCCACACGTGGGAGAGAGGACCGTGAGAAAGGGGGTGGGGGAACCCCGGCGTCCGGGACCCACCCTGCCCCATAGACCCCACAGCTCTGTAGGGGACCCGGGCATCTGCGACCCACCCTGCCCCATAGACCCCATAGACCCCACAGCTGGACAGGGGACCCAGGCATCTGGGACCCACCCTGCCCCATAGATCCCACAGCTGGACAGGGGACCCAGGCATTGGGGACCCACCCTGCCCCATAGACCCCACAGCTGGACAGGGGACCCAGGCATCTGGGACCCACCCTGCCCCATAGACCCCACAGCCGGACAGGGGACCCGGGCATCTGGGACCCACCCTGCCCCATAGACCCCACAGCTCTGTAGGGGACCCGGGCATCTGGGACTCACCCTGCCCCATAGACCCCATAGGCCCCACAGCTGTGTAGGGGACCCAGGCATCGGGGACCCACCCTGCCCCATAGACCCCACAGCTCTGTAGGGGACCCAGGCATCCGGGGACCCACCCTGCCCCATAGACCCCATAGGCCCCACAGCTGTGTAGGGGACCCGGGCATCTGGGACCCACCCTGCCCCATAGACCCCATAGATCCCATAACCCCCCCAGAATGGAAAGGGGACCCAGGCGTCCGGGACTCACCGTGCCGGGGCCACGGGGCTGTGGCTCCTCCAAGGGCTCCGGGTTTTTGTAGGGGCCAACAGGGTGGCATCAACCAATGGCGTGCTGGCTCCGCCCCCCCCCCCCCCCCCAGTGCCACCCCACTGGTCCCTGTGGAGGGGGCGGGGCCTGGGGACACCCTGGCCCCAGGGCAGAGATAAGATCTGGGGCTGGATGGATCTGGGTGTGGGCTGGCGCCAGCAGGGCCGTGGGGGGGGGGTGAGGGCGGTGGGGTGGGTCCTCTGTGGTCTCTCCCTCCGTCCATCTGTCCACCCAATGATCCATCCATCCATCCATCCGTCCATCCGTCCATCTGTCCACCCAATGATCCATCCATCCATCCATCCATCCGTCCATCCGTCCATCTGTCCACCCAATGATCCATCCATCCATCCATCCAATGATCCATCCATCCATCCGTCCACCCAATGATTCCTCCATCCCTCCATCCGTCCTTCTCTCCATCCACCCTTTCATCGATCTGTACATCTGTCCATCTAACGATCCCTCCAACCGTCCGTCCCTCCATCCCTCCAATGATTCATCCCTCTGCTGATCCCTCCCTCTATCCATCCGTCCGTCCTTCCATCCAACCCTCTGTCTGTCTCTCCAACCATCCCTCCATCTATCCTTCCCTCCCTCCCTCCCTCCATCTCTCCGTCTATCTGTCCATCCATCCCTCCAATGATTCATCGGTTCATCCAACCATCCATCCATCCATCCATCCATCCAATGACCCCTCAATTCATTCCTCCCTCCCTCTGTTCACACCTTCATCCAACCAACCATCCATCTGTCCCTCCATCCGTCCCTCCTTCCGCCCACCTGTCCCTCCCTCCATCCCTCCATCCCCCCCTCCCTCCATCCCTCCATCCCCCCATCAATCCCTCCCTCCATCCTCCCCTCCCTCCATCCCCCCTCCCTCCATCCCTCCGCCCGTCCCTTCATCCAGCCGTCCCTCCAGTTCATTCCTCTGATGAGCCCTCCGTCCATCTGCTCCTCCGTCCATCCATCCTTCCCTCCAATCAGCCCTCCATCCGTCCACCTATTCCTCCCTCCCTCCCTCCCTCCCTCCTTCCCTCCATCCATCCCTCCATCCCTCCAACCATCCCTCCCTCCATCCCTCCACCTATTCCTACATCCAACCATCCATCTGTCCCTCCCTCCCTCCATCCCTCCAACCATCCTTCCACCCCTCCATCCCTCCATCCCTGCCTCCAACCATCCCTCCATCCCTCCACCCCTCCAACCATCCCTCCATCCCTCCCTCCACCCCTCCAACCACCCCCCAACCATCCCTCCACCCCTCCAACCACCCCTCCATCCTTCCAACCATCCCTCCATCCCTCCCTCCATCCCTCCAACCATCCCTCCATCCCTCCCTCCATCCCTCCAACCATCCCTCCATCCCTCCAACCATCCCTCCAACCATCACTCCACCCCTCCAACCATCCCTCCATCCCTCCAACCATCCCTCCATCCCTCCCTCCATCCCTCCAACCATCCCTCCAACCATCCCTCCAACCATCACTCCACCCCTCCAACCACCCCTCCATCCCTCCAACCATCCCTCCAACCATCCTTCCACCCCTGCATCCCTCCATCCCTGCCTCCAACCATCCCTCCATCCCTCCACCCCTCCAACCATCCCTCCAACCATCCAACCATCCAACCACCCCTCCAACCATCCCTCCCTCCATCCCTCCACGCCTCCAACCATCCCTCCACCCCTCCATCCCTCCACCCATCCCTCCATCCCTCCCTCCACCCCTCCAACCATCCTTCCACCCCTCCAACCACCCCCCAACCATCCCTCCATCCCTCCGTCCCTCCAACCACCCCTCCACCCCTCCCTCCCTCCCTCCCCCCATCCTTCCACCCCTCCCTCCCTCCCCCCAAGCTCTGACCATCCCCCCCTCCCCCCCCAGGACCCAGGCGTGGGGCAGGGCCCTGTTTGGGGACACTTGGGTCCCTCTGCTCTCCTGCGCCGGATAATTGGGGCTGCGACGGGGGCAGGAGCCTTTTGTTCTCCGGAACAATAGATTGGGGGGGGGGGGGGGGCACCCATGGACCCAGGCATATGGGGGGGGTGGGGGGTTGGGCAAAGCCCCATGGAGGACCCAGGGACCCAGGCGTCCGGGGCTGACACCCCAAATGTCCCCAAGGACTCCCCCAAAATATCTCCTTCTCCCAAAGCCCCCTCCCATCGCCCCCCCCCACCCCACCCCCAACAGGGACCCAGGCGTCCGGGGACCCTCCCCACACCCCCACCCAGAGGGACCCAGGCACCCGGGTACCCCCTCCCCATCCCGACACACGCCCCCCCCAACCCCCTAAGGGACCCAGGCATCCGGGCCACCTTCCCCACCCCCCCAAAGGGACCCCAAAGCCCCCTCCCCTCCCCCAATCAACCTGCCCTGGGGGACCCAGGCATCTGGGGATCCTTCCCACCCCCCCCACCGCCCCCCCAAAGGGACCCAGGCATCCGGGGACCCTTCCCACCCCCCCCACCCCCCAAAGACGGACCCAGGCACCCAAGGACCCTTCCCCCCCCCCCCCCAAAAGGGACCCAGGCACCCAAGGACCCTTTCCCCCCCCCCACCCCCCCCAAAGGGACCCAGGCACCCAAGGACCCTTCTCCCCCACCCCCCCCCAAAGGGACCCAGGCACCCGAGGACCCTTCCCCCACCCCCACCCCCCACCCCAAAGGGACCCAGGCACCCAAGGACCCTTCCCCCCCCTCCCCCAAAGGGACCCAGGCACCCGAGGACCCTTCCCACCCACCCCCCCCAAAGGGACCCAGGCACCCAAGGACCCTTCCCCCCCTCCCCCAAAGGGACCCAGGCACCCAAGGACCCTTTCCCCCCCCACCCCCAAAGGGACCCAGGCACCCAAGGACCCTTCCCCCCCCCCCAAAGGGACCCAGGCACCCAAGGACCCCCCCCCCCCCCCAAAGGGACCCAGGCACCCAAGGACCCTTCCCCCCCTCCCCCAAAGGGACCCAGGCACCCAAGGACCCTCCCCCCCCCCCCCAAAGGGACCCAGGCACCCAAGGACCCTTCCCCCCCCCCCCCCCAAAGGGACCCGGGCACCCTGTTGTGGGTCAGCCCCTCCCCCGTCGCCGTTAATTGCTGAGTAAATGAACAGGCGGCACCGGGGCATCACGGTCCGGAGAACCGTTAACGAGGGGCCCCGGATGCCTGGGGGGGGTCCGTCCCCCCCCAAATACTCTTGGGGTCCCCCCCTCCAAATGCCTGGGACCCTGAAATGCTCCAGGAGGTCGTGAGCCCACCCCACGCCCGGATGCCTGGGTCCCCCCCTCTGACACCCAGATTTTGGGGGGGGGGGGGTGGGGTGTCTTAGGAGAGGAGGGGGTCCCTGGGTAGGTTTGGGGGGGTCCCTAGGGTGGTTTAAGGGGTCCCTGAGGTGGTTTTGGGGTTGCCAGAGGGGATTTTGGGGGGTCCCCTGGAGGGGCTTGGGGGTTTTTTGGGGGGAGGGGAGGAGCTGAGGGGGTCCCCAGGGAGGTTTGGGGGGGGGGTCCCCCTGAAGGGGGTGTTGGGGGTCTCAGGAGGGCTGAGGGGTCCCCAGGGAGGTTTGGGGGAGTCCCTGGGGTAGTTTAGGGTGATTTGGGGGGGGTCCCCTGGCGGGGTTTGGGGGTTGGGGGGGGCTGAGAGGGTCCCCAGGGGGGTTGGAGGGTCGCCAGGGGGTTTGGGGGGGTCCTTGGGGGGGTTGAGGGGTCCCTGGGGAGGTTTGTACGGTCCCTGGGGTGATTTGGGGGGGTCCCCTGGTGGGGTTTGGGGGTTGGGGGGGGCTGAGAGGGTCCCCAGGGGGGGTTGGAGGGTCCCCAGGGGGTTTGGGGGGGTCCTTGGGGGGGTTGAGGGGTCCCTGGGGAGGTTTGTGCGGTCCCTGGGGTGACTTGGGGGGGTCCCCTGGTGGGGTTTGGGGGATTCAGGGGGGTTGAGGGGGTCCCGGGGGGGTTGGGGAATCCCTAGAGAGGTTTGGGGGGTCCCTGGGGTGGTTTAGGGGGGTCCCAAGGGGGATTTGAGGGGTCTCTTGGAGGGGTGTTGGGGGTTTCAGGGGGGCTGAGGGGATCCCCAGAGAGGTTTGGGGGGGTCGCTGAGGTAGTTTAGGGGGGTACTGGGTTGATTTGGGGGGTCCCCTGGAGGGGTTTAGGGGGGCTGAGAGGCTCCTTGGGGGGGTGGGGGGGGTTTGGAGACTCCCCAGGGGGTTTGGGGGGTCCTTGGAGGGGTTGAGGGTCCCTGGAGTGGTTTTGGGGGGTCCCTGGATGGGTTTGGGGGGTCCCTGGGGTGGTTTAGGGGGGTCCCTGGATGGGTTTAGGGGGTTCAGGGGGGTTGAGAGCATCCCAGGGGGGGTTGGAGGGTCCCCAGGGAGATTTGGGGGGGTCCCTGGGGTGGTTTGGGGGGCTCCCTGGGGTGATTTGGGGGGTCCCAGGAGGGATTTGGGGAGTCCAGGGGTCCCCGGGAGGGTTGGAGAGTCCCCAGGGAGATTTGGGGGGGCTCTCTGGGGTGGTTTGGGGGGCTCCCTGGGGTGATTTGGGGGGCTCCCTGGGGTGATTTGGGGGGTCCCAGGAGGGATTTGGGGGGTCCAGGGGTCCCTGGGAGGGTTGGAGAGTCCCCAGGGAGATTTAGGGGGGCTCTCTGGGGTGGTTTGGGGGGCTCCCTGGGGTGATTTGGGGGGTCCCAGGAGGGATTTGGGGGCTCCAGGGGGTCCCCGGGAGGGTTGGAGAGTCCCAGGGAGGCTTGGAGGGTCGTTGGGGGGGGGTCCCTGCGGAGGTTTGGGGGGGTCCCTGCAGAGGTTTAGGGGGGGGTCTCTGAGGTGGTTTGGAGGTTCCTAGGGAGGATTTGGGGGTTCCCCTGGAGGGGTTTGAGGGTTTCAGGGGGGCTGAGGGGCTCCCAGGGGGGGTGGAGAGTCCCCAGGAAGATTGGGGGGGGGGGGGGGTCCCTGGGGTGGTTTGGGGGGGTCCCTGGGGTGATTTGTAGGCTCCCTGGAGTGATTTGTGGGTCCCTGGAGCAGTTTTGGGGGTCCCAGGGAGGGATTTAAGGGGTCCTGAGGTGGGGGGGGGGTTGGAGAGTCCATGGGGTGATTTGGGGAGTATCTGGGTGGTTTTGGGGGGGTCCCTGCAGCAGTTTGGGGGTCCCAGGGAGGGATTTAAGGGATCCTGAGGGGGGTTTGGTGGTCCCTGGGATGGTTTGGGGGGGCCCCTGGAACAGTTTTGGGGGGGGGGGGGGTCCCTGGGGTGTTTAGGAGGTCCCTGGGGTGGTTTGGGGGGGCCCCTGGAACAGTTTTGGGGGGGGGGGGGGTGTCCCTGGGGTGTTTAGGAGGTCCCTGGGGTGGTTTGGGGGGGCCCCTGGAACAGTTTTGGGGGGGGGGGGGTCCCTGGGGTGTTTAGGAGGTCCCTGGGGTGGTTTGGGGGGGCCCCTGGAACAGTTTTGGGGGGGGGGGTCCCTGGGGTGTTTAGGAGGTCCCTGGGGTGGTTTGGGGGGGCCCCTGGAACAGTTTGGGGGGTGGGGGCTCCCTGGGGTGTTTAGAAGGTCCCTGGGATGGTTTTGGGGTACACCTGGCATGTTTTGGGGAGGGGGGGGGGGTCCCTGGCGTGATTTGGGGGATCCTTGGACCAGTTTGGGGGTCCCAAGGGGGTTTAGGGGAACCCCGGGGAGGCTTGAGGGGTCCCGGGGGGGGGGGGGGGTTGGAGGTCCCTGGGGTGGTTTTGGGGAACCCGGGGGTGCTTTTGGGGGACCCCAGGGTGTTTTTTTTGGGGGGGGGGGGCATTGCAGAGAAAAGCGCCGGGAAAGAAAACCATTTTTTTCCCTGTTTTTTCTTGTTCCCCGTGCGTTTACGCTCCGGGAAGGAGCCGGGGAGCCGCGGCGAATCGGGGGAAGAAACGGGGATTTGGGGTCTGCCGTGAAGGAATTGTCTCCCGGTAACGCCCCGATTCCCCCGTGCATCCCGTTCCGCCCCACGTGTATCCCTCCGCAGCCCACGGATCCCGCCCCGCAGCCTGATCCGGCGTGGGTTTGGTTGGGTTTGTTGTTTTTTTTTTTTTTCCCGGCGGATAATCCCGATTATGGGTTGGGTGATGGCTTCGTTTCCCGGCGGAGAAATGGAGTCGGAGGCAGAGGGAAAGGAGAAACGGTGGGGAAAAGAGGGAAAGGGGTGGAGATGAGAGCCAGGAGAGCCATTTTGGGGCGAGGAAGAGGAGGAGGCGGCTCTCGGAGAGCTTTTGGGAAAGACGAGGGAAGACCAAAGATCCTGAAGAGATGAAGAGGGAAAGAAGGATCTCGGACACCTTTTCCGGGAAGAATAAAAGACGAAGGATCTCAGAGAGCTTTTGAGAGGAGATAAGAGAAGAAGAAGGATCCTGGAAAGCTTTTTGGAAGAGGTGAAGAGGAGAAGAAGGATCTCCGGGAGCTTTTTTGGGGCCACTAAAAGAGGCCGAGCGGCATCCTGATGGATGAGGTCGGTGGGCTCCATCCGAGGGATGATCCGTCGGGATGGGGCTATGGCTCGGAGGGGTTGAGCTGATGGTTGCCCACCAAGAAGAGAAAGACGTCAACGGTCCACGTGCTCCCGCTTGGCACGGTGATCTGGCAAGCCCACCGCCACGGTGACACCTCCCTCGTTCTCCGGTGTCACCTCCAACTGGTGGCCATCCCACGACCGGGGCGTGACGGCAAGAGCCACCGAAGGCGAAACTCAACCCGTTGAAGGTGACCAAGTGCCGGGCACCCAAGAAGACTCCACGGCCACGCTCCCGCTCGGCATGGTGATCCGGCAAGCCCACCGCCACTGACCACCACGGTGACACCTCCCTCTTTCTCTGGTGTCACCTCCGACTCGTGGCCATCCCACGACCAGGACGTGATGGCAAGAGCAACCGAAGGCGAAACTCAACCCGTCGAAGGTGACCAAGCGCTGGGCGCCCAAGAGGACGCCACGGCCACGCTCCCGCTCGGCATGGTGATCCGGCAAGCCCACCGCCACCGACCACCACGGTGACACCTCCCTCGTTCTCCGGCGTCACCTCCAACTCGTGGCCATCCCACGACCGGGACGTGACGGCAAGAGCAACCTTCAACCCATTGAAGGTGACCAAGCGCCGAGCACCCAAGAGGACGCCACGGCCACGCTCCCCACTGTGATGACCCCGTATGCTTCTCTCCGCCCGACGCTCCCGTCCCCGGGGAGGGGGGGTGGCCACGGGGCCACCCAACACGTCACCGTCCCCACCGCCGTGTCGACGGCAGTGACCGGCACGCCCATCCCCGGAGTCAAACTCTTCTCCCCGGTGGTAGTAACGTCCCCCGGTGGTGACAACCGCAGTTGGGTGGTGGCACGCGACCTTCGCCACGGGGCCACCCAACACGTCACCGTCCCCACCGCCGTGTCGCTCCTAGTGTGAGGGGCGGGCGGGCGCTGGGGGGGGGGGGGGCGGCGGGGCATGAGGAGGAAGGAGTCAACGGTTTGGGGTGAAAAAGGGGGGATTTGGGGACGGGCAAGGACACGGGGCGTGGGACTAAGGTCTTGTCCCCAAACCAGCTCAACTCGGCAGATGATTGGGGTTTGGTGGTTGTTTTTTTTTTGAGGATGGAGGTGCCCATTGGGGATTTGCCTCCTCCATGGATCTTCCCGTCTCCTTCTTGACCCCCAAACCGGATGGAAATCCCAATCCGGGGATTTTTGCACTCTGGTGACCTCAGATGGAGATCCGCATTTGGGATTTCCCTGCTCCGAGGATGCTCCCAGCTCCCGTTTGACCCCAACTTGGATGGAGATCCCCACCCCAGGATTTTTCTGCTCCAGCTAGGTTGGATGGAGATCCTTCTCCAGGCTTTTCCACCTCTGAGGATGATCCCGTCTCCCTCTTGACCCCAGATTGGACAGACATCCCTATCCAAGAATTTTCCCGCTCCGGGGATGATCCCATTTCCCTTTTGACCCCAACTTGGATGGAGATGCCTATCCAAGGATTTTCCTCCTCCAGCTAGCTCGGATGGAGATCCCAATCTGGGATTTTCCTCCCCTGAGGATGCTCCCGTCTCCCTCTTGTCCCCGTCTCCGATGGAAATCACTATCCAAGTGACGCACAGTCTTGCAAGAGCCTGCGTTAGCGTGCAAGAGCATGCACATGCGTGCAAGAGCAGGTATAAGCATGCACGAGTGTGCAGTCAGGTGCAAAAGCAATAAATTGCACGTGAGAGCATGCAAACACATGCAAGAGCATGCAGCCATGTCCAGGAGCATGCAGAGGCTTGCAAGAGCCTGCCTGAGCGTGCAAGAGTGTGCATCAGCGTGCAAGAGCGTGCACATGCGTGCAAGAGCAGGTATAAGCATGCACGAGCGTGCAGTCAGGTGCAAAAGCAATAAATTGCACGTGAGAGCGTGCAAACACATGCAAGAGCATGCAGCCACACGCAAGAGCATGCACAGGCTTGCAAGAGCCTGCATGAGCGTGCATCAGTGTGCAAGAGCCTGCATCAGCCCCACCCCTTGCCCCCCGCCCCCAAATCCACCCACCAAGCCCCTCACCCGGACGAATCCCTCCCCGCCCCGGCCGCCGGCCCCGGTGACGTTGTAGACCCTCACGGGGAAGGAGGCGACGCTGGCGCCGAGCACCGCGGCCTCCACGCTGACCGCAGGCAGAGGAGGCGTCGGGGCTGCAGGTCCGGGCCATGACGTAGCGGCATGGGGCGGGCAGGGTGAAGGCAGCACCGTCGAAGGTGCGGGCACCGGCTTGCAGCCGGCACGTGGCATCGGCCACGGCCTCGCAGCAGGGGCGGCGGGAGGAGACGTGGCGGCACCCCGAGGAGCGTGCAATACTTTGCAACCTGAGCAGCGTGGGCCACCACCGTTGCACCCCAGGGAGCGTGCAACAGACGGATCGCACCCCAAGCAGCGTGCAATACTGGGATTGCACCCCAAAGGAGCGTGCAACACCAGCATTGCACCCTGAGGAGCGTGCAACACCGCCATTGCACGCCGAGGGGCATGCAGCATCGGCACTGCGCCCCGAGGAGCGTGCAACACCAGCATTGCACCCCGAAGGAGCGTGCAACGAGGAGGTTGCACCCCAAGGAGTGTGCAATACTTTCTTTGCAACCTGAGCAGCACAGGCCACCACCGTTACACCCCAGGGAGCGTGCAACAGAAGGATTGCACCCCAAGCAGCATGCAATACTGGGATTGCACCCCGAAGGGAGCATGCAACACCAGCATTGCACCCCGAGGAGTGTGCAACACCACCATTGCACCCTCAGGACTGTGCAACACCACTATTGCACCCTGAGGGGCGTGCAGCATCGGCACTGTGCCCCGAGGAGCGTGCAACACCACCATTGCACCCCGAGGGGCGTGCAACAGAAGGCTTGCACCCCAAGCAGTGTGCAATATTGAGATTGCACCTCGAAGGCAGCGTGCAACACCAGCATTGCACCCTCAGGACTGTGCAACACCACTATTGCACCCCGAGGGGCGTGCAGCATTGGCACTGCGCCCCGAGGAGCGTGCAACGAGGCGGTTGCACCCCAAGGAGTGTGCAATACTTTCTTTGCAACCTGAGCAGCACAGGCCACCACCATTGCACCCCAGGGAGCGTGCAACAGACGGATCGCACCCCAAGCAGCGTGCAATACTGGGATTGCACCCCGAAGGGAGCGTGCAACACCAGCATTGCACCCTGAGGAGCGTGCAACACCGTCATTGCACGCCGAGGGGCATGCAGCATCAGCACTGTGCCCCGAGGATCGTGCAACACCACCATTGCACCCCGAGGAGCGTGCAGCATCAGCACTGTGCCCCGAGGAGCATGCAACACCACCATTGCACCCCGAGGGGCGTGCAGCATCGGCACTGCACCCCGAGGAGCGTGCAATGAGGAGGTTGCACCCCGAGGAGCGTGCAATACTTTCTTTGCAACCTGAGCAGCGTGGGCCACCACCATTGCACCCCAGGGAGCGTGCAACAGACGGATCGCACCCCAAGCAGCGTGCAATACTGGGATTGCACCCCGAAGGAGCGTGCAACACCAGCATTGCACCCCGAGGGGTGTGCAGCATCGGCACTGCGCCCTGAGGAGCGTGCAACACCACCATTGCACCCCAAAGGAGCATGCAACACCAGCATTGCAGCCCAAGGAGCGTGCAACGCCGCCATTGCACCCCGAGGGGCATGCAGCATCGGCACTGCGCCCCGAGGAGTGTGCAACGCCACCGTTGCACCCCGAGGAGCGTGGAACACCATTGCTCACCGCACTCGCACGCCGCCCGGCTCCCGGAGGCCGCCTCATCCCGGCCGAAGCCGTAGCTCAACACCCCGACGGTGCCGTTGGGCGGCCGCAAACAGTGGCTGCGCCACCGGCGTCACCCGATGCCACCAAAAATCCCCGCCGGGCACCCGCTGCCAGCCACCGGCACCCAGCGGTCACCCATCCACCGCGACCGCTCCTCCGAGGAGCGCGATGGTGGCAGCGGGCGGCGCGTGCCCGGGCTGACAGGAGCGGCTAAAACTCGCCCAGGGGTGCCACGGCCGCCACGAAAGGCTTGGTGGCAGCGGCGTGGAAAGAGCAGGCGGCCACGGCGGAGCTTGCAACCATGGCCGAGCTTGCAACCACGGCGGAGCTTGCAACCACGGCGGAGCTTGCAACCACGGCCGAGCTTGCAACCATGGCCGAGCTTGCAACCATGGCCGAGCTTGCAACCATGGCCGAGCTTGCAACCACGGTGGAGCTTGCAACCACGGCGGAGCTTGCAACCACGGCCGAGCTTGCAACCACGGCGGAGCTTGCAACCACGGTGGAGCTTGCAACCACGGCCAGGGGCTTGCAACAGCCACGGGGCGACGGGCAGCGCGTTGCCGGCTCGCCACGTGGCCCCAAGCGGTGCCGGCGCCGGCAGCGTGGCGGAGACGGGTGCCACGAGGCCGTACGCAACGTCACCGCGGCTTCGCTTCGCGCCCCGGGGGGTGGGTGCCACCACGAAGCGACGTCCCCGGCGTGGCCGTGGCTGCTCGGCCGTGGGTGGGTGGTGGCGTTGAGCCGGGAGGGCAGCACCCAGCCGGCGCCGAGGCTGTGGGTGCTGTGGAGGTGTAGGGTGCTGTTGGGGAGAGGGGGTAGTGGGAACGTGGCCGGGTGCGGGTGCTGCTGGGGTTGAGGCCGGCGAGGAAGCGGTGGCTGATGGTGGGGGTGGGGAGGCGGGGGGGGGGAGGGGGCGGCCGTGGGGTCCGGTGGAAAAGTGGGGGGGTGGGGGGGGTGGGGAGGGGGGGGTGGGGAGGGTGTGGGGGGAGGGTGGTGCAAGACAGGGTGCAAAAGTGGGTGCAAAGAGGCGGGGCAAGGCCGGGGCGCGGAGGGCGAGGGGAGCGCGGGAAGTGCGATGGAAAAGGGGGGTGCGAAAGGGGGTGCAGGAAGGGGGTGCAAGGGGGGGGTTGCAAAAGGGGGTGCAGGAGGGGGTTGCAAAAGGGGGTGCAAAAGGGGGTTGAAAAAGGGGGTGCAAGAGGGGGTGCAAGAGGGGGTTGCAAAAGGGGGTGCAGGAGGGGGGTTGCAAAAGGGGGTGCAAGACAGGGTTCAAGAGGGGTTGCAAAAGGGGGTTGCAAAAGGGGGTGCAGGAGAGGGTTGCAAAAGGGGGTGCAAGGGGTGTTGCAAAAGGGGGTGCAAGAGGGGGTTGCAAAAGGGGGTGCAAGAGGGGGTGCAAGAGGGGGTTGCAAGAGGGGGTTGCAAAAGGGGGGTGCAGGAGAGGGTGCAAGAGGGGGTTGCAAAAGGGGGTGCAGGAGGGGGTGCAAGGGGGGTTGCAAAAGGGGGATTGCAAAAGGGGGTGCAAGAGAGGGTTGCAAGAGGGGGTGCAGGAGGGGGTGCGAAAGGGGGTGCAGGAAGGGGTGCAAGAGGGGGTTGCAAGAGGGGGTGCAAGAGGGGGTTGCAAAAGGGGGTGCAGGAGGGGCTGCAAGAGGGGGTTGCAAAAGGGTGTGCAGGAGAGGGTTGCAAAAGGGGGTGCAAGGGGTGTTGCAAAAGGGGTTGCAAGAGGGGGTGCAAGAGGGGTTGCAAAAGGGGTGCAAGAGGGTGTTGCAAAAGGGGGTGCAGGAGGGGGTTGCAAAAGGGGGTGCAAGAGGAGAGCGCAAAATCGCAGCGCGAGCGGTGGTGCGGCAGGCGGCGCGAAGGGCGGTGCAAGAGGAGCGTGCAAAAAAACGGCGGGCGAAAGGGGAGCGGGGCGCAAAAAGGGGTGCACAAAAGGGGGTGCAAGAAGGCGCTGCAAAAAGGGGGGTGCCCAAAGCAGGTGCCAAAAGGGTGCAGAAAGGGGGCGCAAGAAAAAAACGTGATGCAACGGGAGGTGCAACCACGTGCCAGAGGGTGCGTTAGGGTGCCTTAGCCTACATTAGCATACATTAGCATGCATGAGCATGCCCGAGGTGGGGCAGCAGATGGCAGCAGCGACGCAAGAGTGTGAACATGGGTGCAGGAGGACCCAGGCATCTGGGACACACCCCCCCCCCCCCCCGGGGGACCCAGATATCCGGGGACCCCCCCCCCAGAGACCCAGGCATCTGGGACCCCCCCAGGACCCAGGCACCCAGAGCCCCCCCCCAGGGGACCCTGATATCCGGGACCCCCCCAGAGACCCAGGCATCTGGGACCCCCCAGGACCAGGCACCCAGCCCCCCCCCCCCCAGGGACCCCGATATCCGGGACCCCCCCCAGAGACCCAGGCATCTGGGACCCCCCCAGGGGACCCAGGACCCAGAGCCCCCCCCCCCCAGGGACCCCGATATCCGGGGACCCCCCCAGAGGACCCAGGCATCTGGGACCCCCCCAGGGGACCCAGGCACCCAGAGCCCCCCCCCCCAGGGGACCCTGATATCCGGGGACCCCCCCAGAGGACCCAGGCATCTGGGACCCCCCCGCCCAGGGGACCCAGGCACCCAGAGCCCCCCCCGCCAGGGGACCCTGATATCCGGGGACCCCCCAGAGGACCCAGGCATCTGGGACCCCCCCAGGGGACCCA
Organism: Gymnogyps californianus; assembly: GCF_018139145.2. NCBI lineage: Eukaryota > Metazoa > Chordata > Aves > Accipitriformes > Cathartidae > Gymnogyps > Gymnogyps californianus. The sequence continues at coordinate 440,448 of NW_026114367.1, read as the reverse complement.
GGCACCCAGAGCCCCCCCCCCAGGGGACCCCAATATCCGGGACCCCCCCAGAGGACCCAGGCATCTGGACCCCCCCCCCAGGGACCCAGGCACCCAGAGCCCCCCCCCAGGGGACCCCAATATCCGGGGACCCCCCCAGAGGACCCAGGCATCTGGGACCCCCCCCCCAGGGACCCAGGCACCCAGAGCCCCCCCCCCCAGGGGACCCCAATATCCGGGGACCCCCCCCAGAGGACCCAGGCATCCGGGACCCCCCCAGGGGACCCAGGCACCCAGAGCCCCCCCCCCGAGGACCCAGACATCCGGGACCCCCCCCCCAGGGGACCCAGATATCCAGGGACACCCCGCCCCCCAGGAGACCCAGGGCCCACACCACCCCCTTCAGCACTTTTACCTCCCAGTAAGACCAGTGTGACCCCCACCAGTAACTTCATGGCCGTCCCCATCATGGCTGTAAAACAAGGGGGTCGGGGGGTCCCCGACCTCCACACCTGGAGGGACCCAGCATCTGGGGTGGGGGACCCGGCATCCGGGGGGGACCCAGGCATTTGGGGGGACCCAGGCATTTGGGGGGGACCCAGGCATTCGGGGGGACCCAGGCATCTGGGTGGGGGACCCAGGCGTTTGGGGGGACCCAGGCATTTGGGGGGGACCCAGGCGTTTGGGGGGGACCCAGGCATTCGGGGGGACCCAGGCATCTGGGGTGGGGACCCAGGCATTCGGGGGGGACCCAGGCGTTTGGGGGGACCCAGGCATTCGGGGGACCCAGGCATCTGGGGTGGGGACCCGGGCATCCAGGGGGGACCCAGGCGTTTTGGGGTGGGGGACCCAGGCGTTTGGGGGGGACCCAGGCATTTGGGGGGACCCAGACATCTGGGGTGGGGGACCAGGCATTTGGGGGGGACCCAGGCATTCGGGGGGACCCAAGCACCTGGCGTGGGGGACCCAGGCATCTGGGGGGACCCAGGCATTTGGGGGACCCAGGCATTCGGGGGGACCCAGGCGTCCGGGGGGTCCCAGACATCTGGGGGGGACCCAGGCATTTGGGGGCACCCAGGCATCTGGGGTGGGGGACCCAGGCATCTGGGGAGACCCTCCACTCAAGGGGACCCAGGCGTCTCGGGGCGGGGACACCCACTCTTGGGGGGACCCAGGCGTCTGGGAGGGACCCAAGCATCCGGGAAGGACCCAGGGGTCTTGGGGGACCCAGGCATCCGGGAGGGGGGGGACACAACCCAGCTATCTGGGATTGTTTGCGTTTGCACCCCGGCTGGTGATTCCTCCCGCCTTTTGCATTTGCAGCAGGTTACACGGTTGCACCAGTTGCGTTTGCACCCCCGGGGCCGGGTTTTTCCTCCCCGTTTTTTGCGCTCGCCCCAGGTTTAATCATTGCACTTTTTTGCATTTGCATCGAGTTTAATTACTCCGCTCCGTTTTTTGTGTTTGCGTCAGGGTAGGTCATTGCACCGTTTGCTTCCGCAGTTGAGCCTGGTTATTCTGCCTTCTTTTGCATCTGCATGATTTTTAATCATTGCACCATTTGCATTTGCACCCGGGCTGGATTATTCCTCCCTCCTTTTGCATTTGCACCAGGTTAAATCATTGCACCGTTTGCGTTTGCACCCGGGCTGGAGCATTCCTCTGTCTTTTCGCATTTGCACCAGGTTTAATCATTGCACCGTTTGCGTTTGCACCCGGGCTGGATCATTCCTCCCTCCTTTCGCATTTGCACCAGGTTTAATCATTGCACCGTTTGCATTTGCACCCGGGCTGGATCATTCCTCCCTCCTTTCGCATTTGCACCGGGTTAAATCATTGCACCGTTTGCGTTTGCACCCGGGCTGGATCATTTCTCTCCTTTTCTTTGCATTTTCGTCGGGTTTAATCATTGCACCGTTTGCTTCTGCACTTGGGCCCAGTTATCCCTCCCTCCTTTTGCATCATTTTAAAGTATCGCGCTGCTCGCGTTTGCACCCAGACCGGATTATTCCTCCCCCTTTTTGCGTTTGCACGGAGACTAATCCTTGCGCTTCTTGCATTTGCGTCGAGTTTAACCGTTTCCCTCGGTTTTTTTGCGTTTGCGTCGGGTTAAAACCATTGCGCCGTTTGCGTTTGCACCCAGGGCTGGATTATTTCTCCTCCTTTTTGCATCCCCGGCTCCAACCCCGTTGCATCACCCTCCCTCCCCGCCTCTCCTTTTCCTCCACCTCCATCACCTCCTCCAGATGATTTTCAAACAAACCCCACCGAGACCTGCCCGGATCCGGGTTCCTTTGGCGGGGGGGGGGGAAAAGAAGGAAAAAAGAAATAATAATAGAAGAATTTGCTTTTCGCAGGCGAAGCGGCTGCCGGATTGCGAAAGGTCAGGAAGGGATTAATCCCCCGGGGGAAACCTTTTGCTCCTTGCAAAGCTTTGCTTTTTGCAGAGCAAGCCGCGCCTCGCATGGCGGAGAACGAACCCCTCGGTGTTTGCGCGCTGCGGCCTTCCCCCCCCCCCCCCAACCTCGCGCCCCCAAAATTCGCACCCGCCAGCCGGGATTTTTGCCCAACGTGGCCAAAAAAAAAAAAAAAAAAAAAAAATATATATATATCAACCCTTGCGTCGCTTTTCCGGCAGCATCCTGGCTCGTTCTCGCTCGCAACCGTGGCCTGGCCGACCACGGCAGCTCGGGTTGCAAAAGCAAGCGGGCATCCCGCCAGCTCCTCTCGGATTTCTGGGAAATTCGGGCCTCCCGCTGCCAAAAGGCGGTTGCTCCCGCCGCCCTCCCGCCCCTTCGCTTCCCGCTTGCGCCTTTGTTTTGTTATTGATTTTAAAAATTTGTTTTTTTTTTTTAGTTTAGGTTTTTTTTGCAATGGGGACAGCTGAGACGTGGCCGCCCCGAGGGGAGAGAGACATCTGATATTTCTGCTCCCCCCGGAGGTAAATAAAAAGCTCCGCCATCCCCCCCCCCCCCCCGCGCCCCCGGGTCTTGCATAACCGGGCCGAAAGGGTTGGGAAGGTGGAAAGCGGGGGCGGCGTGACGGCCTCCGGCGGGCGATTGCAGCGCGCGTGGCTTTGGGTTGCAGGGTGAGTGGCTCTGGGTTGCGAGAGGCCTTGCTGGCGTTTGCAACGTGCGTTGCTGCTGACTGCGGTGGGCATTGCTTTGGATTGCAGTGCCCCTCGCTGCGGTTTGCAATGCCCCTCGCTGCAGATTGCAGTGCCCCTCGCTGTGGTTTGCAGTGCCCCTCGCTGCAGATTGCAATGCCCCTCGCCGTGGTTTGCAATGCCCCTCGCCGTGGTTTGCAATGCCCCTCGCTGCAGATTGCAGTGCCCCTCGCTGTGGTTTGCAGTGCCCCTTGCTGCGGTTTGCAGTGCCCCTTGCTGCGGTTTGCAGTGCCCTCGCTGCAGATTGCAATGCCCCTCGCCGTGGTTTGCAATGCCCCTCGCCGTGGTTTGCAGTGCCCCTCACTGTGGTTTGCAGTGCCCCTCGCTGCAGATTGCAGTGCCCCTCGCCGTGGTTTGCAATGCCCCTCACCGTGGTTTGCAATGCCCCTCACCGTGGTTTGCAGTGCCCCTCGCTGCGGTTTGCAGTGCCCCTCGCTGCAGATTGCAATGCCCTCGCCGTGGTTTGCAATGCCCCTCGCCGTGGTTTGCAATGCCCCTCGCTGCAGATTGCAGTGCCCCTCGCTGTGGTTTGCAGTGCCCCTTGCTGCGGTTTGCAGTGCCCCTTGCTGCGGTTTGCAGTGCCCCTCGCTGCAGATTGCAATGCCCCTCGCCGTGGTTTGCAATGCCCCTCGCCGTGGTTTGCAGTGCCCCTCACTGTGGTTTGCAGTGCCCCTCGCTGCAGATTGCAGTGCCCCTCGCCGTGGTTTGCAATGCCCCTCACCGTGGTTTGCAATGCCCCTCACCGTGGTTTGCAGTGCCCCTCGCTGCGGTTTGCAGTGCCCCTCGCTGCAGATTGCAATGCCCCTCGCCGTTGTTTGCAATGCCCCTCACCATGGTTTGCAGTGCCCCTTGCTGCAGATTGCAGTGCCCCTCACCGTGGTTTGCAGTGCCCCTCGCTGTGGATTTCAAAGCCTGCTGCTTTGGATTGCAATGCTCCTTGCTTTAGTTTGCAATGTGCCTTGCTGTGGATTGCAATGCACCACGCTGCAGGTTGTAATGCACCTCACTTCGGGTTGCAACGTGCAATGCTGCGGGTTGCAACGCACCTCGCTTTGGGTTGCAACACACAATGCTTTGGATCGCAATGCGCCACGCTTTGGGTTGTAATGCGCCACGCTGCAGGTTGCAACGGACCTTGTTTGTGACTGCAACCGGCCTTGCTTCACATTGCAGTGGGCCTTGCTTTGGATTTCGGCCGCCCCTAGATGACCTCGAACCCGTCGGGCAGAGTTGCAACCCCCCCCCATCACACTGGTAAGAGAATCGCGTGCGATTTTATTTCCGTGCACCCTTTTCGGGTTCACATTTTGGGGTGTGGGGGGGTAAAAGGCAATTCCTCCCCCGCTCTGGGTCGGTTCCCCCGTTTTCATGCACCCCCCTCAAATCTTCCGCCGTTGCACGACCCAGCTTGGCAAGGACTGATCTCCCGGCGTCGCCTCCGCCTATTTTTGGGGGGAAGGAGGAAAAAAAAAAGCCATTTCTTCACACCCCCCCCGGGGGATTCATTCCCCAGGAAAATGCCCTTTCCTGGAACAGAGACCACCTGCTCTTAGGACCGACGTCGGAGAAAATATTTTTGCAGGGAAATCATCGAACTCCAACCCCTCGCAAATATTTGGGCTCAAAAATAACGACTTTAAGTCCTGTGCCTGGGGAAAGCGTCCAAAACCCGGTCGTGATGAATTGCCTTTCGTTTGTGATGGATTTTACATGATTTCTGGTGAATTTGGTGGGCTGGGGAAGATCATCAGTGTTGGATGTTCCCGTGGCGGGTCGCGAGAGGCCAAAATTAAGTGATTTATAACTCTTTTTTAAAATCTTTTGGGGTTTGCTAGAATTCTTTGGGGATAATTTATAGATACGGTGGGATTTTGTTTAATTGCTTTGGGATTGTGTTATGATTGCTTTGGGATTTTGCTTTAATTGCTCAGGGATTTGTTTTAATTGCTCAGGGTTTCGTTTTAATTGCTCGGGGACTCATTTTAATTGCTCGGGGACTCATTAAAATTCCTTTGGGAGAATTTGGAAATACTTTTGGGGTTTTTCCGTGATCGCTTTGGGATTTGTTATAAACGCTTTGAGATAACTTCTAAGTATTTTGCAATGTTTTATGATTAATTTGAGATAGCGTCGTTACTCTGAGGGGTTTGTAATTGCTTTGGGATTCATTTTAATTGCTCGGGACTCGTTTTAATTGCTCGGGGACTCATTAGAATTCCTGTGGGAGAATTTGGAAATACTTTGGGGTTTTTTCCGTGATTGCTTTGGGATTTGTTATAAATGTTTTGAGATAACTTCTGACTTCTTTGCGGTTATTTGAGATGGTAGCAATACTTTGGGGGTTTTTTTAGAAATACTTCAGGGGTTTTAGAATTGTTTGGGGATTTGTCCTAATTAATTGCATGGGGATTTGTTCTAATTAATTGCGCGGGGATTCTTTGTCATTAATCCCTTCAGGATATTCCCCCGCTCTCCCTGATTGTGTGGGATTGCACAAACTCCGGCCTTATTGTGGGTTTCTTGCTTCGGGTGAAATATTCCAGAAGTCGAGCAGCTGCTGATAGCAATGTTTTCCTGCTGACCCGATGAAAGGAAAGGTTTTGGTGGAACTAGAGTGACCTTGCGTGGACTTTGTGGGAAAGAGTTGCATTGTTTTCCCTTTTTTTTTTTTTAATGTTTCAGAAATGGGGTTAAATGGGGTTAAAATGGGGTTAATGGGGTTAAAATTTCAGAAATACTTTAATATAAAGTATTGTATTTTAAAAACCTTCCTAGGGCGAGGGACAGTGGATGCACCGGGACACGTGCACGTGGCTACTGTCAACTCAAGCAAACTTCTGGCTTCAGCGAGCCCAAGAATTTGCTTATCAAGCAGCCAATTCTCTTTTTCCCCCAAGTTGTTCGTTATTCTTTATTTGTTTTTAATTACTCCGCCGGTCGCTGTCTCCCTGGGTGAAGTAACACAAGAGCTGAGGTTGGGTTTGTGTCGCCGCCGAAAAGGGTCTAGCTCCCACGGTAATTCAGCCGTACTCTCAAGTTGGAAAGAATTCGGGGTGTTTTGCCATGGGAAATACGTTGGGGTGTTTCCCCACGGGAAATCACGGTGTTGTACCACGGGAGACGTGTTGGGTTGTTTCAACGTGGGAGGTGCGTTGGGTGGCTTGTTGCACCATGGAAGAGGCATTGGGTAGGGTTGTTTAACCGTGGGAAGACACGTTGGGTTGTTTGACCATGGGAAGGCATGTTGGGTGTGTTGTTGTCCCATGGGAGACACGGTGGGTGGGTTGTGTGGCCATGGGAGACACGTTGGGTGGGTTGTGTGACCATGGGAGACACGGTGGGTGAGTTGTTTGACTGTGGAAGACATGTTGGGTGAGTTGTTTCCCCATGGGAGACACGTTGGGTGGGTTGTGTGACCATGGGAGACACGGTGGGTTGCTTCACCGTGGGAAGACACATTGGGTGAGTTGTTTGACTGTGGAAGACACGTTGGGTGGGTTGTTTCCCCATGAGAGCCACATTGAGTGGTTTGTTTGACCATGGGAGACACGTTGGGTGGGTTGTGTGACCGTGGGAGACACGTTGGGTGAGTTGTTTGACTGTGGAAGACACGTTGGGTGGGTTGTGTGACCGTAGGAGACACGTTGGGTGGGTTGTTTGACCATGGGAGACACGGTGGGTGAGTTGTTTGACTGTGGAAGACACGTTGGGTGGGCTGTTTCCAAGGGAGACACATTGGGTGGTTTGTTTGGCCATGGGAGACATGTTGGGTGGGTTGTGTGACCGTGGGAGACACGTTGGGTGAGTTGTTTGACTGTGAAAGACACGTTGGGTTGCTTCACCGTGGGAAGACACGTTGGGTGAGTTGTTTGACTGTGGAAGACACGTTGGGTGAGTTGTTTCCCCATGGGAGACACGTTGGGTGGGTTGTGTGACCATGGGAGACACGGTGGGTGAGTTGTTTGACTGTGGAAGACACGTTGGGTTGCTTCACCGTGGAAGACACGTTGGGTGAGTTCTTTCCCCATGGGAGACACGTTGGGTGAGTTGTTTCCCCACGGGAGACACGTTGGGTGGGTTGTGTGACCGTGGGAGACACGTTGGGTGGGTTGTTTGACTGTGGGAGACACGTTGGGTGGGTTGTTTGACCATGGGAGCCACGTTGGGTGGTTTGTTTGACCATGGGAGACACGTTGGGTGGGTTGTGTGACCGTGGGAGACACATTGGGTGAGTTGTTTCCCCATGGGAGACATGTTGGGTGAGTTGTTTCCCCACGGGAGACACGTTGGGTGGGTTGTTTGTGGAAGACACGTTGGGTTGCTTCACCGCGGGAAGACACGTGGCTGAGTTGTTTCCCCGTGGGAAGACGCATCGGGTTGTTTCATCATGGGAAATACATGGAGATTTTCACCGGAACGAACCACACTGAGGTGTTTCCCCCCGGGAAAAAGGTTGGAGTGTTTCCTCACCAACAGTGGAAACAGAGAAGACAATTCCCATTTTCCCCCCTCACCCCAGAATTTACAAAGCAAAAAAAAAACCAACCCAACCCCACAAACCCGCAAGAAAAAAAACTTTGTAAAAAGGGTTTATTGGTTTACCCAACAGCAGGCAGCGTTATACTGAGGACAGCCAATGGGAATGGTGCATTTCTGGGGAAAAACGGCTGGGATTTGGGTCCGTCGATCTCAATTTTATGTTTGTTTTGGCTTGAGGCGTTTATTCTCGCTTTCCTTCAGGCCACTCCGGTGCAGATGGATCATCTGGGCTTTGGGCTCTACCTGAAGTAGATCAGGTCTTTAAAATACACCTTCTTCCTCACCGATTTGAGGCCAGATCAAGCGTTCGCCCTTTTTTTTTTTGCAGGTATTTGAGGCCGCGCGACCCGCGCTCTAGACGTCCATCAGAGCTCAGTGCTGGTTTGCCTTCTGCGCTTGCAGAAACTCAACCTGAGACGCCGGTTGGTGCCTCTAGAGGCACGGAAACCGCTGCGGGAGTATTTACAAGAAGTGCGTGAACCGGTGTGCGTGCGGAAACTGTCCCCTCGCATCAGTCCCGCGTGGTTTCGCCTACTGCATAGGGTAGACGGGGGCTTCCACTTCCATCCGCACGAGATTGGAGGCGCGGCTAAAAGAGACGAAACGCGGGCAGCCGTCAGGGTCCCCCTTTGAAGAGGAACCAACAGCTCTTCCTCACCCTCATCGTCCCATTCCCCGCGGGGAGGCGGGAAGTTGCGTCTTCCCCTTCCCGAAAGGTGAGTTTTGCTCAAGGCAACTGGGTTTTTATGGGGCCCATCCCCTCCCCGTGCATGGGATTGCGCTCAAAGACTTTCCAAGCCTGGCTGCTGCCGCCTTACGGCGTCGTCGGCTTCGTCTTCCGCATCAGGGATGTCGCCGAAAAAATTGCGGTGCCTTCCTCCCCCACCGCCGACCCACCAACCTTGTCCGCTCTCCCTCAGGAGCATCCTCGGGGCCAGCAGCAGAGGGGAAGCAGGGCTTAAACGGTTGTGTCGGGGCACGTTTGGGTGTTAGGCGTTGGCGTGGAGGCGCCGTGCAAGGACAGGCAGCGTGGGGACGGGGGGGGGGGGGCCGGGGAAGGCGGGGGAGTGAGGGCAAGCCGGTGGGCGCAGAAGGGCGAGGCGTACGGGCAAGCAAGCAGAAGGTGGAGATGGGACGGCCCTTGGCGGGATCTTCGTCGCCCCAGGGCGGTGGCTTTGGGGTTACTCCGCGTTCGGGGAAAAAATGGCTCTGTATTGGGCAAAATGGCTCTGTATTGGGGAAAAATGGCTCTGTATTGGGCAAAATGGCTCTATATCGGGGAAAAATGGCTCTGTATTGGGCAAAATGGCTCTGTATTGGGCAAAATGGCTCTATAATTGGCAAAATAGCTCTATATTGGGCAAAATGACTCTGTATTGGGCAAAATGGCTCCATGTCCGGCAAAAATGGCTCTATATTGGGCAAAAATGGCTCTGTATTGGGCAAAATGGCTCTATATCAGGGAAAAATGGCTCTATATCGGGGAAAAATGGCTCTGTATTGGGCAAAATGGCTGTAAATTTGGCAAAATGCCTCTGTATTGGGCAAAATGGCTCTGTATTGGGGAAAAATGGCTCTATATTGGGGAAAAATGGCTCTATATTTGGAAAAATGGCTCTGTGTCGGGGAAGAATGGCTCTGCATTGGGCAAAATGGCTCTATATCGGGGAAGAATGGCTCTGAATTTGGCAAAATTGCTCTATATTTGGCAAAATGGCTCTGTATTGGGCAAAATTGCTCTATATTTGGCAAAATGGCTCTGAATTCGGCAAAATGGCTCTGTATCGGGGAAAAAATGGCTCTGCATTGGGTAAAATGGCTCTATATGGCAAATGTCTATAATTGGGCAAAATGACTCTATATATTGGCAAAATAGCTCTATATTGGGGAAAATGACTCTATATTGGGCAAAATGACTCTGTATTGGGCAAAATGGCTCTGCATTGGGTATAAAATGGCTCTATATCGGGGGAAAAAAAAATGGCTCTATATTGGGCAAAAATGGCTCTATATTGGGCAAAATGGCTCTATATTGGGGAAAAAATGGCTCTATATTTGGCAAAATGGCTCTATATTTGGCAAAATGGCTCTGAATTCGGCAAAATGGCTCTGTATCGGGGAAAAATGGCTCTGCATTGGGCAAAATGGCTCTGTATTGGGCAAAATGGCTCTATATTGGGCAAAGTGGCTCTATAATTGGCAAAATAGCTCTATATTGGGCAAAATGGCTCTATATATCGGGGCAAAATGGCTCTGTATTGGGCAAAATGGCTCTGAATTCGGTAAAAATGTCTCTGCATTGGGCAAAATGGCTCTATATTTGGCAAAATGGCTCTGTATTGGACAAGATCGCTCATTATTTGGCAAAATCCCTACCTATTCAACAAGAGCAACTTCAGTTCAGCACGATCACCTTATATTCAGCACGATCGCTCTATGTTCGGGCAAGCCGGCCCTATGTTCAGCTGGATCGCCCTACCTTCGGCAAGATCCCTCTGTATGAAGCCAGATCGCCCTGTATTTGGCCAAGTTGCCCTGTATCCGGCACAATCGCTCTGTGTCTTGCAAGAAGGCCCTGTGTTCAGCAAGATCATTCTATATTGGGCAAAATTCCCCTCTGTTCAGCGAGACCATTCGATACTCGGTGAAATCTATCTAAATTCAATGGTCGCCCTATATTGGACTCTTTCTGCTTCTCGTGGGGACAAACCCGAGCAGCATAGCGAAGCAGAAGACATCCCATGAGACACCGACGAACTATTTTTCAGCTTGATCTTGGCTCAGTTTTTCTTTCTACAAAGCCAGCTTTCCTAGGCGTCGTGATTTTGATCGATGCCCGCTTTGTACAGGGCATCCTACATCGAAGCTGAGGCGTTGGGTGTCTGCTCTTCAGACACATGTCTCTAAGGCTGGTCCCTGCTGAGGCGCCAGCAACCCCCAATTATTCAGGTAATTAATTAGGGAAGGCCGAACAAACTAAGCCTCATCCAATCATGGGGTTGCAGGAGCATTTGTAGCGTGCGATGTGACAGCAAAGGAGGAGAAGAGTCACTTACCAGAATAATTTCCTTGGTTTTGTGTGTCAGTCGCTGTGGATGAAACCAAAGAAGATGGAGAAGTCCTTCTTCCCGGATGCCGCTTAGCCCAACCCGTTGATGCCCCATGGAGGTTGTTCCCTACCCCCTCTTGCTTGCCCAGGCTTAAAAAAATATCAACCCATGGGATTCTGGGGGGGGGGGGGGGGGAGGTGTGTCTTTTGGGGTCACTCACCATCCTGGAAAATCCCTGGCTTTCCAGGCGTCAACAACCTCTGCGATGCTCCTCACAGTCCGGCCATCAGGCAGCTTCAGGTCATCGCTGGGGTCGCCATTGAAGTTGCCACAGGGAGCGCAGAGCCGATTGACCAAGGCGGCCCCGACGGTCACCGTCACCTCTCCTCTGGGGCTGAAGAGCACATCCATCCCCGACGTATGGGAGACGGTGATGTTCCCCGCCACCGCGCTCAAGGAGATGGCTTTGGACACGGCAGCTGGAAGGCGGGTGAAAAGACCGTTCACCTGCAGCAAGGCGAAATGCCAGAAACGGCTTAAAAAAATCCCAGGCTGCCCCGTAAAAATAGTACAGCACGAAGATATCATTGGGGTCGAACACCTAAGGGCGTCTAAAGGAAGAGGAGATAAATTCCACCCGAATTCCACGTCTTAATTTAATTACTCAGCTTGCTCGTCCGCAAGGGTTGCCCATGCCCTGCCCCGGCTTACCCACACCTCCATGTTGTTATTCACAGTGATAAAAGCTTCGCGGAAGAAGATGAAGACGGCCACGGCAGCGGGGATGCTGTCGTCCCGGCACTCGCTGACATCCACCACCACCTTGAACCAGTTGGGTGATTGCTCGTCGCAAAGAGCGGCCACTTTGTAGGTGCCGCTGGTGAGGAGACTTCCTCTGGCGCCGTCAAACGTGGTCAAGGAGGCTCCCGGGGAGACGCGGCACTGGCCTTCCCGCTTGACGCACCGCTGCGCCCCATCCCGCGTGGCGCAGACCTCATCCGGGGGACACCGTATGTCCTCACAGACAAGTCCCTGGGAGATGTGGCAATTGCATTTCGTGGAGCAGTTGCTGGAGATGATGGTCTCACCCGTCTGGAAAGGAAAGGCTGAGAGGTTAATCCACACGGACACCATCTCCAAATTTCGGGGGAATTTCCCACCTTCAAGGGGGAAAGAAATCCCAGAGAGAGAAAGAAAAACCACGAGATGGCTTTGGTGGAGTTTGTGCAACTCGACGAATTAATTGTCCTTTTTCCCCTGGTCCAGTGGAGCAAAATACGCATTTTAGGACGTTCTTAATTGCATTATTTTGGACGTGTGTCCTTAAAATGAAATGGCAACGCACCTCATCGAAGATTGAGTCCCCAAACCAGTTGCACTGACTAAGTGGGACAACCAACCTCATCAAAGATGGAATCCCCCAATCCGTTGCATCATCTAGATGGGACAACCCACCTGACTGAAGATGGAGACCCCAAGTTAATTGCATCGACTCAATGGGACGACCCAACTCATCAGAGGCTGAGGCCACAAACCGGTTGCATCATCTAGTTGGGACAACCCACCTCATTGAAGATTGAGTCGCCAAACCAGTTGCATCGATGAGGTGGGACAACCTACCCCACCAAAGACTGAATCCCCAAACCAGTTGCCTCATCCAGGTGGGACCACCCACCCCACAACCTTTCCTCAACCTGATTTCCACCAACAACCGCCAACGCCAAGCCTTGACGGCCAACCTCACCTTGAAATACCGTCCCTGGTGCATGCAGCCACACTGCTCCAGGGACACGCAGGCTTCTCCGTCGAAGAGGTACCCGTCGTCGCACTGGCAGCCCTCAAAGCACGTCCAGCTGCACGGGGCCGGCACGAAGAGGCTGGCGCAGGTGAAGTCGCAGGTACGGGTGCAGAGCTCGTAGTGGCTGTGGGGTGGGCAGGAGAGGGCTGGGGAAAAAAAAAAAAAAAAGGGGAGAAATACCATTATTGCCCCCCAAAAATCGTGACCGTTTTTTTCCTGGAGCCGATGGGGCATCCCCATGGTCTAACCAATGGTCTTGGATATCTCTGATGGCTTCAAAAGATGTTAAAACAACCGAATCCCGCTTTTATCCTCCGAGTTAAAGCATTTGCGTGTCACTAATCACCTCGAGGCAAAGTGGAGGGACGCCCGTTTCGAATTCCTGTGACACAAATATTGATGTTGTGGAGGTGGGAAGTTGGAATTTCTTCCAGGGTGTTTTTGGTGGGAAAGAGGCGATGGAACCCCCCCAAAATGAGCTTTTTTGGGGGAGGTTTCAAAATAATTTCTGGGGTATTCGATAGATTTGGGGGGGGAGTTAAGCAAAAGGCAGATTTGCATGATATTACTCATTCATATGTCGTCTTGGTCCGGACGGTGAAGGCGAGTTTGCCTCGAAAGCAGGGGGAAAAAAAAAAGCTGTGATTGCAAAATTGGAGGGTTTTGCTGGGGGAAAACGCGGCTTCGGAGGAAAATAGGAGTTGGAGTGGCTCCATGGAGATATTCCGGAGCACTTACGGCAAAAAGCGGTCGTTCTCCACCCGCCGATCTCGGCCTTGGCGGCTTGGCAAGCGGCGGCGTAGGCTTGGAGGCTGTGGCACAGGACCTCACGGGCGCCGTCGGCAGCGCAGACGTCGTGGAGGCAGTGGTTGAAATACTCCACCGGGCTCACCCATGGGTGACACGACCCGAAAGGTCCCGCCGGATCCCGGATGAGCCCGCAGGAATCGCTGGCGCCGTAGGGAGCGGTGTCGGTGGCGTCGCACACGGGGCAGACCTTGCCGTTGCAGCCGTCGGTGCACGCTCCATCCTCCGGCGGCACCTTCCAGGAGGTGACGAATTCCTCGGTGCTCTGCGCCAGGGACCCACCGGGCAGTTGGAAGTCGTCACCGGGATCCCCGTTGTAGTTGCCGCCCAGTCCGCACACGCGGCCTCGGTAGGTGTCGGGGATGGTGACGAGGAGGTAGGTAGCCACGTTGTAGAGGAGCCGGAGGCCGGCAGCGGTCTGGAGGACAACGTTGTTCCCTTCTTGGCCGATCCGTAGCTTCTTGTCCTCCGTCACCAGCGGCAGGGTGTAGCGCTCCCCGTTCACCTGGGGATGTGCACGTGGGATCGGGAAGGGTTTGCACGCACGTGTGCACCAGGGGCTTTTGCACGCGCGCACTCACCGGCGCATTTCTTCCTGCACGAGTGTACCAACAGGTTTTTGCCCGTGCCGGGGCGTTCATTGGCAGCAGAGGCTTTTGCACACACGTGCACACGCCAAGGATTTGGCGGGCACGCACGTGCCAGGGGTTATTGCGCACACGTGTGCGCCGAGGGACGGGGACATCCCAACTTCTGGATCAGGGGGTTTTGCGCGCACGCACCAGGGGATTTTGCGTGCAGGCGTGCACCGAAGGATCTTGCACGCACGTGTGCGCCGAGGGACAGGGACACCCTGGCTTACCAGCGGGGGGATTTTACACGCACCAGGAGATTTTGCACGTGCGTGTGCACAGGGGATTTTGCACGGATGACCGCACCGAGGGATTTGGCATGCATGCGCGCACCGAGGGATTTGGCATGCCCGTGTGCGCCACGGATTTTGCACGCCCACGTGCACCGAGGCGCGGGGCTCTCCCGACTTACCGTCACCTCCCACTTCCGTCCCCTCTCCACGCTGACCGTGTACCCGTGGATGGAGATGACCACCTTCTTCATCAGGGCCACGTTGCCCCGGCCGCCCACGTCGTGCTCCAGCAGCACCGAGAAATTCGTCAGCCGCGGCTCCGGCTTGCAGAGCCGTGCCAGGACGTAGGTGCAGGAGCCCAGGATGTCGAAGGCTCGCCCGTCGAACGTCACGTAGTGTGGGTCACCCGACACCACCAGCCGCCCGTAGCCGGCGGGGTAGCACCCTAGCACCCCGTCCTCTACTCGACACTCCTCGTGGGCGCTGCAGAAGACCTCCTCGCACTCCACCACCCCGTTGGCTTTGCAACGGCATCTCTCCCGGCACGAGGCGTAGAAATCCTCGCCCTTCTTGTAGTAGCGGTCCCGGTGCTCGCAGCCGCACTCGCCCGCCGGCACGCACTCGTCACCGCTGAGGACGAAGCCCTCGTCGCAGAAGCAGCCTTCGGTGCACAGCACCGACGCGCAGCCCTCGGGGACGGCTCGGCCCCGACACGTGGCCGGGCAGCTGCTCCCGCAAAGCTCATAGTGCGAATGAGGGGGGCAGGAGGGGCCTGCAAGAAGCAGAAGAGAAAATATCAAACCCCGCTCGGATTTGCAGCCTGAAAACATCAGGGTGAGTGTTTCCGTCACTGCACCGAAGGTTAGGGGGCGAATGCAAGCAAGTCTTCGGTGGTGGAGCATCAATATCACTCTGGAGGGCAAAGGGGATTGATTTTGCATTCCCCTTCCTTGCATGAATGAAATACGTGGAGGGCGATGGGGATTTATTTTGCGTTCCCCTTTCTTGCATGAAGGAGGAAGGTGGAGGGCAATACGGATTTGTTTTGCTCCGTTGCGTGAAGGAGGAACAAAAAAATTTTCGCTTGGGAAATGAGTTGGAGGGAATTTCCCCGCGTCCGTATTTGCATCTAAGCTCATCGTTTGGCCTCGGGGCTGGAGAGGGGAGAGAATAAAATAATTTCTCTGGAAGGAATGGTTGGAAACGGGGCAAATAAATCCTATTCTTTCATCAGCCCGAAGCCTAGGGTGCAAATCCAAGCAAATCTTGAGCGGCTGAGCATCCGTATCGCTCTGGAGAGCGATGGGGACTGGTTTTGCATTCCCCTTCCTTGCATCAGGGAAGAATCTGGAAGGCAACGGGGATTTATTTGGCGCCGTTGCATGACGGAAGGAATGAGTTTTGCTTTTGGAAACGAGTTGGAGGGAATTTCCCCACATCCGTGTTTGCATCTACACTCATCGTTTGGCCTCGGAGCTGCGGAGGGAGAGGATAAACTCATTGCAAAGAGATGTTGGAAACGGGGCAAATAAACTCGATTTTGGAAGGGTTTTGTGTTTCCATTGGCTCTAAGCAAAGCCCAGAGGGGGTGGTTGGGCTCAAAACCTTATTTTTATGGCCAAGCGTGGCGGGGAATCCCCTTCTGGCCCCACTCACCGCAGAAGGACCGCGTCCTCCACTGCTCCACGCCGATGCCGTGGCTCTGGCACTCCGTCACGTAGGCGGCGATGGCTTTGCACAAAGTGTCCCGGTGGCCTTTGTAGTGGCAGGCGTCGAAGGCGCAATCCTCGAGGAAAGGCGCGGGGTTGACGGCGCGGTGGCAAGCCCGGAAGGGCCCCTCAGCTCTGGCGATCACCCCGCAATAGCCGTCGCCGCGGTAGGGCCGTTTCTGCTCCTCGTTGCACACCGGGCAATCCCCCACGCAACCGGCTGAGCAGCCGGGGACGTCTCCCACCTTCCAGCTATCGGCCAACTGGATTTCATCCGCGGCCCGTTTGCCGTCGCGGGTGTTGAAGTCGTCATCGGCGTTGCGGTTGGCGTTGCCGCAGAGGCCGCAGACGGCACCGGCGTAGGCGTCGGGGAGGATGACGCGGGCGTAGCTGTACCAGTCGAAGCTCACTCGCAAGCCGAAGGCGGTGCGGACGAAGCCGTGGACGCCGCTGTGGTAGAGCTCGAACTGACCCTTCTGGGTGAACGGGAGCTCCACGAAAGCGCCATTGACCTGGGGAAGGTGGCGTGGAGGGTCGGTGGCGGCACCGGGTGGCAAACGGCTCACGCAACCCGCTCGAGATCTGGGCGTTTTTGCAAAACCTTTGGCACGGGGAGGATTTCCGTGCGAGTGCAGATCAGTTGAGATCCGAGTGGTTTTGCAAAACCCTTTGCACGGGGAGAATTTCTGGGCAAATTCAAATCAGGCAAGTTTGGGGTTGGTTTTTTTTTGGTAAAAATGCTTTGCACGAGGAGAATTTCCGGACAAAATGCGAATCGCTCGAGATTTGGGCGTTTCCGCAAAAACCTTTCGCCTGAGGAGGATTTGCAGGCATAGGGTTCTGTGTTAAGTGGAAAATGTTATCGTTCGGAGAGAAAAATAAAGGAAAAGTTGTCGCTAACCCTTTTGTGCAACGCTTTGGCTACAACAGGGCGGGAATTGAACCTCTCCCAGCTTACTTGAGTCAGTTCGCAGCTGTCAGGGGGAAAGGAAATATAAACTCAGAAAGCGGCGTGGGAGCAAAAAAAAAAAGGAGGCCGAAGATGTCAAGCAAAGTGGCTGTTTTTTGAAGGTGGAAGTATTTTTGCTATTATTCATGGGTGTTTCTCACTCGCTTAGTTTGCCAGAGCGAAAATCGGCTGTTTCCAGCACACCATGAACGAGTTGTAGGGGTTTGCTTGGTTGGTTTTGGGTTTGTTTTTTTTTTTCTATAAGAACTCCTTTAAGTGTTTAAAAAGGTGTTTAAATCCCAACTAGCTGCTCAGGGCTCCCTCTGGAGACGGCAGACAGAAATGGATGCTTCCACAGAGGTGTCCACGAGGAAAAAAAAGGGGGATTTGGGGGGAGGAAAACATAGCAAATAAGCAGTTTAGATGCAGGATGCGTGAGGTCCTTGGCGGACGCCTACCTTGACCTTGCGCGGATGCTCCTGGCTCATGCTGATGACGTTGCCGTAGACCTCCAACGTGACGGTTTTGGTGAAGGACACGGCTTTGCTGCCCCGGTTGTTGTTCTCCACCTTGACGGTGAAGGGAACCAGTTTGGGGTCCTGGGTGCAGAGGGCTGCGAACTGGTAGACGCACGTCCCTTGGAAGTCGTATCTCAACCCGTCGAAGGTGGTGTAGTGAGGATCGCCCGTCCCGATGCAGGTAAAGTACTTGTTCGCCTGGCAGCTGGGGACGCCGTCGACCGTGACGCATTTCTCATGGGCCTTGCACCCAGCCTTCTTGCAAACCACCTTGCCCCCCGCCTCGCATCGGCACCGGCTCTGGCAGCTCCCGTCCTCCCAAAACTCCTCCCGGCTCTTGTAGGAGCGACCGTTGCGGAAACAACTGCAGGTCTCCACCGGGACGCACGTGTCATTGTGGAGGACGAAGCCCTCGTCGCACTGGCAGCTCGCCGTGCACGGCTCGCCGCAGGAGGCGGGGGCTTTGGGTTCGGCGCAGGTGGCGGGGCACGCCGTCCCGCAGGCCTCGAAGTGGCTGTTTTGGGGGCATCTCTGAGCTGTGGGGATGATAGTTGAGAAGAAGATCTCAAAAAACAACAACAACAACAAAAAAAAAGGGCAACACAAGGGGTGAGCTAAGCCCTTTCCTTAGAGGGACATCGGGTTCCTACGTTGGCTCGGTCGATGCCTACAAGCGATTCGGAGTCCCTGAGACACCCCGTGGGGATGGCCTTCAAGAAAACCCCTACGTAATTCTGTGTGTTATGGACATCTGACGTCAGAGAAGGTGCATTTTGGGGTGGTTTGGCATGAAAAGAGCAACACAATCCTTCCCCAACGCCGGAGATGCTGGTTCAGTTGACGCCTACAAGCATCAACTTGGTGGGCTGGGCAGCAACTCTCAGGCACCGGCGGCCAGATCCCCACGTGGATCCCCTTCTTTCTCCCCCAAAATGCTTGGGGACCCCCACCCCCACCCCCCTCAACCTGAGCTCACCACAGCCTGCCGTGTCCTGCAGCGTCTCCTGGTCTCCACAATCATCCTGGCAGGAGGGATCTCGCCAGCTCTCGGCCCAATCCTCCACGCTGGCAGCCTGAGCGCCGTCAGAAAGTGTCGTCTCGTCCTCCGTGTCCTCGTTGAAGTTGCCGCAGAGTCCACAGGTGGCCCCAAAATAGCTGCTGGGCACCGCCACCATTATGGCCCAGTCTTCATCGTAGGTCACCTGCAGCCCGAAATCCGTTTGCAGGATGGTCCGACCTTCGTTTTGGGAAATCTGGATCTTCCCCGCTTCCAGGGTGGCTGGTAGGCTGGTGACTTTGTTGTTGACCTTGGGGGAAAGGAGGAGAAGGAGAAGGATTAAATCTCATCAGATAGTGGCTTTGCTCAGAGTTTACAACCCCCAGAAAGCATATAGGTGCAATCAGAAAGAGAAATTTCTTTCAGGAAGAAGGAATTATCAGCATAAACCAGCAATTTTGCCCCACATCCTGTGGCCACGCAATAGGCTTTAGCGGGAAAAGATCAAAACCCAAGCGTGTCACGGGAGAACCATCCCCTTCGACTTCGGAGCTTACAATCTCGTTTATGTTAAGACCCCTGAACCGTACGGCTGGGAGAAACCTCATCTAACCTCGTAAAATAGACTCGCAGCTCGCCTAGGCTCCCTTTTTGTGGTAGATCTCCACGGTTAGTGGAGATAAAGCCAGCCTCACGGTAGAGTTACATCCTTAAAATTGCCTTTTTCTTGATGCTAACCAAAAAGGGAGCACGGTTTAATCGGAGACACCTCTGAGGACGTCTCGAGTCAGGTACAAAACACCCTCTCCTTTGCCACGTCTTGATTTGTAATGCAAAATTTCCCGGTACTCCGTGGTTTCGGTGGTTCTCCTCATTTTTTCATTGCAACCCCGCCCGCCACAATGTTTTATCCTCTTCCGCTTGGCACGAAAGGCTTTGTCCAGAATAATGCTGCCGCAGCCTGGAAAAACCCACCTGGATTTTACCTCCCTCTCCTTTGTGGATGGAGATGTTGTAGGCGTACACGTAGATGTTGGTCAACCACTCCTTAAAATTGCCTTCGCTCTTCTTCTCCTCCACGACGAAAGGCACCAGGGTGGGATCGTTGCCGCAATACTTGGCGATGGTGTAGATGCAGCCGCCCCGGATATCCACGGTCATCCCGTCGAAGGTGTGGTATTGGAGGGGCTGCGACCCCATGCAGGTTCCCATGTAGTCGTGCACGCACGCGGCCTCCCCCTTCTCCATCCTGCACGTCTCCTTCGCGCGGCATTTCACGAGGCGGCAGGGATCTGGAAGAAATGGCACCCGATTATTTGTGGGGATGACTTTGCTGCCAGACGTGGCCTCAGGGACAGCGCGAGCATCGCCGTCACCGTAGACGGTCAACCAGCACCTCCACATCTCTACTATATCAAAGCAGGGATTTACCCCAGGGAGGTTTAGCCACCTTAAGCTTAACTTGAACACCTGAGTTGATCGCTTGAGGCTCCTTTCATTGGTTCTTTAATTATAGATTATTTATTTATAGATTATTTATAGATAAAAATCTATCCCGGGTAGGTTTAGCCACCTTAAGCTTAGACTTGAACACCTGAGTTGATTGCTAGAGGCTCCTTTCATTGCTTCTTTAATTATAGATTATTTATTTATAGATTATTTATAGATAAAAATCTATCCCAGGTAGGTTTAGCCACCCTAAGCTTAGACTTGAACACCTGAGTTGCTCGCTTGAGGCTCCTTTCATTGCTTCTTTAATTATAGATTATTTATTTATAGATTATTTATAGATAAAAATCTATCCCAGGTAGGTTTAGCCACCCTAAGCTTAGACTTGAACACCTGAGTTGCTCGCTTGAGGCTCCTTTCATTGCTTCTTTAATTATAGATTATTTATTTATAGATCATTTATAGATAAAAGTCTATCCCGGGTAGGTTTAGCCACCTTAAGCTTAGACTTGAACACCTGAGTTGCTCGCTTGAGGCTCCTTTCGTTGATTCTTTAATTATAGATTTTTTTTTAATAGATTATTTATAGATAAAAATCTATCCCGGGTAGCTTTAGCCACCTTAAGCTTAGACTTGAACGTCTGGGTTGATCACTTGAGGCTCCCTTCATTGATTGTTTAATTATAGATGAATTACTTCCAGGTTATTTATAGACGAGATATTTATAGAAGAACTATCCTCTCCTAAAATGGGCCAAAGCCACGCTGGATTAATTCCCCCCCCTTTTAGGCCTGCTTATCCTTGTGCTACAAGAGAAAAGCTGAGTTTGAGCTCAAACCAGCTAATTTTAGATACTTTCCTAGACGCGAGCTCAGCGTTTATCAGCTCTGGCGATGGAGAGGGAACGGTGTAGACACCCGGCTCGGAGGACTAGTAGATTTTGCCTCCTAAAACCTGCGTGGTTTTGCCTCGCGTCGCAACCACCTTTTTGAAGAGGGGGCGGGAGGGAAGCGAAAAGGGGGTGAAGGGAGCCGGAGGTGGCCACGGGGCGCTCACCGCTGTCGCAAACGGCCGCCGACCCATAGGCTTTTTGCTCCCGGATCCCCACGCTGAGCAACCCAAAGGGGGACGTCTTGTGCTCCACCGTATGGACGGCGAATTGACTGCCCAAACTCTGCCCGGCCCAGGAATAATCGGTGCCCGGGACTGGCTTCCACTCGACGTTTCTCAACGGCGTTTTGTTGAGCATCATTCCAGACGTCTCCGAGGTCTTGGCTATCAGCAGGGCGTAATTATCGTAGCCTTCCAGGGCAAAGATGTTGTAGGAGTGGCAGTAGCTGGAGACATCTGGGATGGCCATAAAAAAGGGATCATAAGAGATGGCATCTTTATTACCTCCGTCGGCAAAAAAAATGACCTGGATGCCGGCGTTGGCGGAGAGGTACAAGGTATGTAAGGCTTGGAGTCCGTAGAGCGTTGACCGGCTGGGCCGTAGCTCCCGAACGGTCTTGGTCACCCCGTGTTGAGACTCCACGCGCGTCGGCTGGGAGGTGGAGACGTAGATGATATCAGACTGAGTCTCGAAAGGCAACGGCGGCACGATGAAGGTGGTGCCCCAGCTGGAAACGGGCTGGAGCTGCTCCGCCAAATGGTCGCAGTGAGCGAACCTGGCCAAGCAAGTGTGGCCGGTGAAGACGGCCACGGGTTTTTGCGCCACGATCCTTGTGCCAGACATGTCAGACGGGCTTTGGAGCTGGGCTGCTTGGAAGGGCTCCAGTTTGATGGGGAGCACTGAGCCCCGGGGGTAAGACCGGCCTTGGTAGGTCACCGTGGCTTTGAGGTGCACGTCAACCATGGTGGGCTCATCCCAGGCGGCCACCACGAACTCGCCGTAGCGGTCAGTACCCACGTTGGGCGTCACGACGTGGTACTCCGTGCCCCACTTGTGCACGGGGTATACCACAGCTGAGTCAATCGAGGTGGGTTTCTCATTGACCATCACCAAGGAGATGGCGTTGTTGGCCCTCACCACTATGGTGTTGTCGAAGGATTTGCTTCCCACCATCTCCGCTTGGGGCGGGATCTTCACCAGGATGGTTTGGCCGGCGGTCGCCTGCACCGTCATCCTCAAGCCTGGCTTCTTCATGGAGATGGTTACGGACGTGAAGGGCGAATAACCTGTGATGAGCAGCTTGAAGTCGCTGTTGAGGGTCTGCTGCAAACCGTTTTGCATGAAGGCCACCACGAAGTCTTCCCCCAGGTGATGCGGAGCCGACGCAGCGACATTGAGCAAGTGAAAAACACCTAGACGAGCCCGAGGAAGAGGAGAATTTGCCGTCAGTGCCTTCATCACCCGTAAGGCCAGATTTGGCAACCCTAGCTGGGGGGCCAAGACTCAAGTTGGGCAGGAGGTGGCACCTGATTTAATCTTGGTGGATAAGGAATAGCGATTTGGTGGGTTATTGATTTGATGGGATATTATTTTGGAGAAATAACAGTTGGAATTAACATTGATTTGACGGACTTTTGGCTTGACGGGCTTTCGGTTTGACGGACTTTTGGTTTGATGGACTTCTGGTTTGATGGACATTTGATTTGATGGACTTTTGGTTTGATGGACTATTGATTTGGCGGACTATTGATTTGGTGGACTTTTGGTTTGATGGACTATTGATTTGGTGAACTATTGATTTGGTGGACTATTGATTTGGCGGACTATCGATTTGGCGGGCTATCGATTTGATGGGTTCTCAAGTTGGAGATATCAGGCCTGTCGATTTGAACAAATATTGAAAGGAAGAAATTGTTTTGAAGGAATATCGGTTGAGAGGACTAGCAATTTGAAGAAACAGCAGTTTGAAGAAATAGCAAGTAATTCCCCGGGTAAAAGATGAGCTTTTTGGGTGGGTTTCGTGGTGGGTGGAGGAATTTGAAGGGAGCCACTGGGATTTTTAAGGCGTCCCCTTTCACCTCCAAAAGGAAACGTGGACAGCCACGCTCCGAGATGAGGCTGAAGGACCGCGGCCAGTGCTGGGTTGCAACCGGGGGGGGGGAAAATTGCCCTATTTTCAACCAATCCCCCCCAAACTGTGTCTTGGGTGGGGTCTTTGCCTCTTGGTTTCCCCTCTACGTGTCATGAGGGGATTTGGTCTCTTTGCAATCATTGCACGGGGCGGGGATGCGAAATGTGGCCTCGTGGACTGGAAAAATCTTATTTCGCGGCGATTCACGTTTTAAGGGGGGGAATTTTCCAGGTTACGATGAATTTCTCCACCCTGTTTGAACTCACCCCATAACACGACGGTCCAGACCCGCGGCGGCACGTCGGCTTTTCCCCGGCCCAGGCTGCCGTCCATGGTGCTTTGGCTGCAGAAGGTAAGAAAACGATCAAATTCTCTGATATTTTGTTTGTTTGTTTGTTTAAATTACACTTGGGTTTGCCCGTGGCCCAAACTTCTGAGCTTTATCGCCCTTGCAGATGTCCCAAAATTCAACATTTTATTGCCCTCGGCCCCCAAATCTGGTTTTTTTTCACTCCTACCCACCCCAAAAGTCGGTGTTTTATGGCACTTACACCTGTCCCAAAAATCTAGATTCTATTGCACTCGCACCTGACCCCAAAATCTGCTTTTTTGGTGGCATTTACACGTGCCCTCCCCCCCATCCAAGGACCGCCCCGCCCTCCCCCCCCCCCCATCACTTCACATCTCCATGGACACAGACCCGGGACGATGCCTTCCGGTCCCCCCGAATTTTTACAAAATTCAAGCTCCCCTCTGAGCATATTTACTTCTTCCCTTTTCTCCCCCTCTTTTTTCCCCTCTTTCCCCCTTTTTTCTTTCCCCCCCTTTTTTCTTCCCCCTTTTTTCTTTTTCCCCTTTTTTTCTTCCCCCCCTTTTTTCTTTCCCCCCTTTTTTCTTTTCCCCCTTTTTTCTTTTTCCCCCTTTTTTCTTTTTCCCCCTTGCCCCCCCTTTTTTCCCTTTTTCCCTTCTCCCCTTTTTTCCTTTTTCCCTTTTTTTCTTTTTTTCCCTATTTCCCCTATTTGTTTTACCCCATTTTTCCCTCCCCCCCCAATCCCCTCTATTTTCTCCTTTTCCTTTTTCCCCTTTTTCCTTTTCCCCTTCTTCCCCTTTTTCCCCTTTCCTCCCCTTTCCCCCCTTTTCCCCCTTTCCTCCCCTTTTCCCCCTTTTTCCCCTTTCCTCCCCTTTTCCCCTCTTTTTCCCCTTTCCTCCCCTTCCCCCTTTTTCCCTTTCTTCCCCTTTTCCCCCCTTTTTCCCCTTTTCCCCCTTTTTCCCCTTTCCTCCCCTTTTCCCCTTTTTCCCTTTTTTCCCCTTTTTTCCCCTTTCCCCCTTTCCCTTTCCTCCCCTTTTCCCCTCTTTTTCCCCTTTCCTCCCTTCCCCCTTTCCCCTTCCCTTTTTCCCCTTTCCCCCTTTTTCCCCTTTCCTCCCCTTTCCCCCCTTTTCCCTTTTCCTCCCCTTTCCCCCTTTTTTCCCCTTTCCTCCCCTTTTCCCCTCTTTTTCCCCTTTCCTCCCCATTTTCCCCCTTTTTTTCCCTTTCCTCCCTTTTTCCCCCTTTTTCCCCTTTCCTCCAACCCAGGGGCTGGGGGGGGGAGGAATATCTGAGGAATTTCCAGATCCACTTCCATGCTTTGGGCTCTTCTCTGCAAAAAAAAAAGAAACAACTTCTATTTATTTAGAAATATATTTCACCTTACCTGCCTCTGGTTTTTATTTATTCGGCCCCCAAAAAGCTCCGGTTTGTCCTCAAATCCTTGATGCAAATGCCGAGAGCGACCCCGGGGCAGGCGGCTCCCGCTCCTCCCTTTATTATTTTTTGCAGAAAGAGGCAGGGGGGTGTGTGTGTGTGTGTGTGTGTGTGTGTGTTTTAAAAAAAAAGTAAAAATAAAAATGACAAATACAGCCGACCCCAGGGGATCGACCCACCCAACGCTTTGACATCATTTTTGGCGAGGAAAAAAGGTGCAAACAGGGAGGGAAAAAGTGGTTTTGATTCGAGCCAGGCCGGGGGTTGGTGCAAACGGCAAAAAAAAAAAAAAAGTCTGAATTACTAAACGGGGATTTATTTGGGGGTTTGGGGGTTTTTTTTTTGGCGGTGGGGTTGAAATTGCCCCAAAATTGCAAGCGGGGGCGCAGGGAACGGAATGGGTGGGGATTTTTTTTAATTTTTTTTGGAGGGGGGAGAAATGGGGGTGTTAATGGGCCAAAAAAAGCAAAAAAAAAAAAAAAAGGGGAAAAGGAGGGGGGGAGGAGGGAGGTTTTTTTCCGAAAAAAATCCCTTTGGGGGGGTGACGAGTAGGGCCAAAGCCGGGGGGTGGGGGTGCGATGTTGTGTGTGCTGTGTCATGTCGGAGCGTGTTGTGGGTGCAACGTTTCGGGGGTGTTTGTGCCAAGTTGTGTGTGTGTTGTGTGTGTTGTGTCGTGTCAGAGCGTGTTGTGGGTGCAATGTTTTGGGGGTGTTTGTGCAAAGTTGTGTGTGTGTTGTGTGTGGTGTGTGTGTTGTGTCGTGTCGGAGCGTGTTGTGGGTGCAATGTTTTGGGGGTGTTTGTGCCAAGTTGTGTGTTGTGTGTGTGTTTTGTGTGGTGTGTGTGTTGTGTCGTGTCAGAGCGTGTTGTGGGTGCAATGTTTTGGGGGTGTTTGTGCAAAGTTGCGTGTGTGATGTGTGTGGTGTGTGTGGTGTGTGTTGTGTGTGTGTGTGTGTTGTGTCATGTCAGAGCGTGTTGTGGGTGCAACATTTTGGGGGTGTTTGTGCAAAGTTGTGTGTTGTGTGTGTGTGTTGGGTGTTGTGTGTGTTGTGTCGTGTCAGAGCATGTTGTGGGTGCAACATTTTGGGGGTGTTTGTGCCAAGTTGTGTGTTGTGTGTGTTGTGTGTGTGGTGTGTGTTGTGTGTGGTGTGTGTGTTGTGTCATGTCAGAGCATGTTGTGGGTGTAACATTTTGGGGGTGTTTGTGCCAAGTTGTGTGTGTGTTGTGTGTGTTGTGTCGTGTCAGAGCGTGTTGTGGGTGCAACATTTCGGGGGTGTTTGTGCCAGGTTGTGTGGTGTGTGTGTTTTGTGTGGTGTGTGTGTTGTGTCGTGTCAGAGTGTGTTGTGGGATGCAATGTTTTGGGGGGGGTGTGCAAAGTTGTGTGTTGTGTGTGTGTTGTGTGTGTTGTGTGTGTTGTGTCATGTCGGAGCGTGTTGTGGGTGCAACATTTCAGGGGTGTTTGTGCAAAGTTGTGTGTGTTGTGTGTGTTGTGTGCGTTGTTTGTGTTGTGGGTGCGGCGTTTTGGGGGTTGTGCAAAGTTGTGTGTGGTGTGTGGTGTGTGGTGTGTGTGTTGTGTGTGTTGTGTGTTGTGTGTTTGTGCCGATGGCGGCTGTTGCGGGTGCAGTTCTGTGCGCGTTGTGTGGTGCGTACGTGTGCGTTGCGCGTGTGCGCACAGCGCCAGCCTTTGTGCAACGTCGTGTGTTGTGCGCGTGTGACGTCAGGGCGCGTTGTGGGTGTGACAGGCTTGTGCAGCGTCACGCGTGTTGTGTGCTTAGTGCACGCACCTTGTGTGCGGTCTGTGTTGTGTGCAGCGTGTTGTGTGTGTTGTGTGCACACCCGTGTGTGTGTGTGTGTGTGTGTGTACGTGTGTTGTGTGTTGTGTGCTTGTGTGCTGCGCACGTGTGCGCCCCTACTGTGTGCTGAGTGTTGTGTTCTGTTGCACACGTGTTGTATTGCACGCGTGTTGTGTGTTGTGCACGTGTGCACGCCTCGTGCGTGTTGTGTTGTGTTGCACACATGTGTTCTGTTGCACGCATGTGTTGTGTTGCACGCGTGTGTTGTGTTGCACTCGTGTGTTGCATGGTGTGCGAATGTGTGTTGTGCACACGTGCACACCTAGTGTGCGTTGAGTGTTGTCTTGCACACGTGTTGCGTCGTGTGCAGCGTGCACGTGTGTCATGCGCGTGTGCGTCGTTCGCAAGCGTGTTGCGTGTTGAGCGCACGTGTGCTGCGTGGTGTTTGCACGTGTGCTGCGTGTTGTACACGTGTGCTGTGTTGTGTGCACGTGTGCTGCGTGTTGTACCCATGTGTGCTGCGTGTTGTACGCACATGTGCTGCGTGTTGTACCCATGTGTGCTGCGTGTTGTACGCACATGTGCTGCGTGTTGTACCCATGTGTGCTGCGTGTTGTGTGCACATGTGCTGCGTGTTGTACCCATGTGTGCTGCGTGTTGTACGCACATGTGCTGCGTGTTGTACCCATGTGTGCTGCGTGTTGTGCGCACGTGTGCTGCGTGTTGTACCCGGGTGTGCTGTGTTGTGCGCACATGTGCTGCCTGTTGTACACACGTGTGCTGCGTGTTGTGTGCACGTGTGCTGCGTGTTGTACACAGGTGTGCTGCGTGTTGTGCGCATGGGTCCTGCGTGTTGTACACACATGTGCTGCGTGTTGTACACGTGTGCTGCATGTGGTGCGCACATGTGCTGTGTGTTGTACCCATGTGTGCTGCGTGTTGTGTGCACATAAGCTGCATGTTGTACGCACGTGTGCTGTGTGTTGTACACGTGTGCTGTGTGTTGTGCGCATGTGTGCTGTGTGTTGTACCCAGGTGTGCTGCGTGTTATACACACGTGTGCTGCGTGTTGTGCGCATGTGTGTTGCGTTGTGCGCATGTGTGCTGCGTGTTGTACACACGTGTGCTGCGTGTTGTACCCATGTGTGCTGCAAGTTGTACCCATGTGTGCTGCGTGTTGTACCCACGTGTGCTGTGTGTTGTGCGCACGTGTGCTGCGTGTTGTAGACACGTGTGCTGCGTGTTGTGCGCACGTGTGCTGTGTGTTGTACCCATGTGTGCTGCGTGTTGTGCGCACATGTGCTGCATGTTGTACACGTGTGCTGCATGTTGTACACACATGTGCTGCGTGTTGTACACACGTGTGCTGCGTGTTGTGCGCATGTGTGCTGCGTGTTGTACACATGTGTGCTGTGTGTTGTACCCATGTGTGCTGCGTGTTGTACACAGGTGTGCTGTGTTGTGTGCACGTGTGCTGCGTGTTGTACCCATGTGTGCTGTGTTGTGCACACGTGTGCTGCGTGTTGTACCCATGTGTGCTGTGTGTTGTGCGCACGTGTGCTGCGTGTTGTGCGCATGTGTGCTGCGTTGTGCGCACGTGTGCTGCATGTTGTACCCATGTGTGCTGCGTGTTGTACACAGGTGTGCTGCATGTTGTGCACACGTGTGCTGCGTGTTGTGCACACGTGTGCTGTGTTGTACACACGTGTGCTGCGTGTTGTACCCATGTGTGCTGTGTTGTACGCACGTGTGCTGCATGTTGTACACACGTGCTGTGTGTTGTGTGCACGTGTGCTGCGTGTTGTGCGCGTGTGCTGTGTGTTGTGTGCACGTGTGCTGTGTCTTGTACCCATGTGTGCTGTGTGTTGTGTGCACGTTCTGTGTGTTGTACCCATGTGTGCTGCGTGTTGTACCCACATGTGCTGCGTGTTGTGCGCAGGTGTGCTGCGTGTTGCGTGTTGGTGCTCGTTTCCACGTGCAAAACCGCTTCCTTTTTAGAGAGAAAAAAAAAATTCCTTTTTAGGGACAAATTTCCCAATTTGTGGGGTTTTAGGTGATTTTTTTTCCCGTAAAATTTGGGGTTTCCCCTAAATTACTCAGGCTCTCGGCTCGATCCCGACCTCCCGTCCCGGCGGGAAAATGCCCATAAATGGGGGAAAAAGCTGAGATTTTCTGACAAATAAAATGAGCCCAGAGCATTTGGCAATTATTTTTTTGGCATTTTCTGCCAAAGAAAGGGAAAAAAAAAATCGTAACCGCATGGCGT
Organism: Gymnogyps californianus; assembly: GCF_018139145.2. Classification (NCBI taxonomy): domain Eukaryota; kingdom Metazoa; phylum Chordata; class Aves; order Accipitriformes; family Cathartidae; genus Gymnogyps; species Gymnogyps californianus. Next base: position 411,802 of record NW_026114367.1, on the reverse strand, counting down.
AGAGCACGAGGAATCATTAATTTGCGCCCGGAGTGCAAAAAAACCCATGCCCGCTGGCAAAAAAAAAAATAATTCATGCTGAAAATCGTAAATTTGGGGTTGTAGAGGGCGACAAATGATAAATTCGTGCCCACGGAGGGCAAAAATGGCGAATCGGTGCGCATCGTGCAAAAAAAAGGGCAGGAATTCGTACGCGCGGAGGGAGAGGAAGCGTGACTTCGTGCAAATGGGACAAACCGTCGTGAACGTTTGCACGTCGGACGCAACCAATTCAGGTTCGTGCGCAGAGAACGGAAGAAAATCATCAATTTTGTGCGGGGGGGGGCGAAAAATCACCAATTCTTGCACACAGAGGGCAAAAAATCAGCAATTCTTGCACAGAGGGCGAAAAATCATCAATTTGTCCACACAGAGGGCGAAAAATCACCAATTTGTGCACACAGAGGGTGAAAAATCACCAATTTGTGCACACAGAGGGTGAAAAATCACCAATTTGTTCATGCAGAGGGTGAAAAAACACCAATTCTTGCACACAGAGGGCAAAAAATCACCAATTCTTGCACACAGAGGGCAAAAAATCACCAATTCTTGCACACAGAGGGTGAAAAATCACCAATTTTGTGCACACAGAAGGCAAAAAATCACCAATTCTTGCACACAGAGGGAAAAAAATCACCAATTTGTGCACACAGAGGGTGAAAAATCATCAATTTGTGCACACAGAGGGCAAAAAATAACCAATTCGTGCACACAGAGGGCAAAAAAACACCAATTTGTGCACACAGAGGGTGAAAAATCACCAATTCTTGCACACAGAGGGCGAAAAATCACCAATTTGTGCACAAAGGTGGCAAAAAATCATCAATTCTTGCACACAGAGGGCGAAAAATCATCAATTTGTGCACACAGAGGGCGAAAAATCACCAATTCTTGCACACAGAGGGTGAAAAATCATCAATTTGTGCACAAAGGCGGCAAAAAAATAATCAATTTGTGCATGCAAAAGGCAAAACTTCATAAACTCCTACAGTTAGAGTAAAAAAAATCATAAATTCACCTACAGAGGGGCAAAAAAAGTCATAAATATATGCATAGAGAGTGAAAAAAAGGATAAATTCATCCGCAGAGGGTGATGAATCATAAATGCGTGCACACGGACGTGAAAAGAATCATAAATGCACGCGGAGAGGCATAAAAACTCCGAAATTCGTGCCCGTAGAGCGCAAAAAAATCACCAATTCATGAAGATGCAGGCCCCCCAAAATCCTAAATTCATGCCGGCAGAGGGCAATAAATCACGAACGTGTGCATACGGACACACACGCACACCCCCCCCTCGTATATTTGCGTATACAGAGGGCAAAAAATTGTAAATTCCCGCACGCAGAGTGCAAAAAAAGGTAAATTAATGCACGGAGGCCAAAAAAAAAAAAGAAAAAAAAGACGATTTCACGCATTCTGGTCCAAACCCCCTCAAAAGAGACGGCCGCACGCGCGGAATGAAGACAACACGGGAGCCGCCGCGTCTCAGCTGCGGTTTTATTGCTCCGGTAAAGGTTGGTGCATCCCGTCGCGCCACCTTCTCCTACGCGTGGGACGGGGACGATGCGGGGACGGTCCTTCTGGCCCCGGGCGCCTCGATTTATCTACGAGAAGAAACCAAGAGCTCACGAGGAGGAAACGATTTTCCCAGCGATTCTCAATTCGCCTTTTTTTCGTAGGTTCCCACCCCGAAACCCCAACTTACAAGAAGCAGTTGTTGCTGACGGCGACCTTGGGGGGGACACCCGTCACCTTAAAGTCATCCACTTGGAAGACCCAACGCCCCGGGACGTTGACGTTGGAGGTCTTGGTGATGTTGATGATGGCTTCTGTCTGGGAGCCGGGAATATTGTAGAAGTTGGTTTCATCTCCGCTGTTGAAGCCGGCCTGGAAAAGAAACCAAAATGGAGGAATCGGAAGGTTAACCCCACCCAAGGGATTAACGGTGTTGGATGACCTCCTGCCGGTGGTGGTGGTGTCCCCCAAAAAACATTACGTTAATCTTCAGTGAACCTGATGTTGGCCCCCCCCCCCAAAAATGTTGTGGGCCAACCTCCTCCCCTCAACATTGGTGTCACCAAAAAACATTGCGGGCCGACCTCCTATCTTTGGTGAACCCCCAAAAAACGTTACAGGCCAAGCTCCTACCTTCGGCGAACCTGGCATTCTCCTCCCAAAAATGTTGCGGCCCAATCTCCGACCTTCGTCATCGTTGTCCCCAGAAGATGGTATGGGACAACCTTCGACCACGAGCAAACGTGGTGGTTTCCCCCCCCCCAAAAAACGTTGTGGGCCGACCTCCGACCTTCATCATCGTTGTCCCCAGAAGACGGGACGGGATAACCTTCTACCGTGAGTGAACCTGGTGTTTTCCCCCCAAAAAACGTTGGGGGCCACCATCCTACCATCGGCATTGTTGTCCCCCCAAAATGGTAGAGGCCAACTGCCGGTCTTGGATGAACCTGGTGGTGTCCCCAAAAAAACGTTACGGGCCAACCTATCTTCGGCATCGTCGTCTACAAAAAAAACGATGGGCCAAAATCCTCCCTTCGGTGCCGTTTTCCCCGAAAACGTTGCGGGCCGAAGCCCTGCCTTCGGCAAACCTTGGCGTTGTCCCAAAAAAACCGTCGCCCGTCAACCTCCTCCCCCATTCCTCAACCCCCTTCCTCCCGTTTCCCTCTCCTTTTTCCTTCAGCCCCACGTACGTGGGCCGGAGTGCCTCCGAGACCTGTTTCGGGATCACCGTCGCTTGCCACCCCCGTAGTCCACTGGATATCCCAATAGTTGAGGATGATGAAGGACGTCTTGGTGTCGGTGGTCAGGACGGCTTGGAAGGTGTTGCCCTGCAAAAAGGAAGAGGAAGATGACGCCACCGGTGACGGGACGAGCAGGTAATGATGGGATTTAGCCCTGAGGGCCGCAGACGGGTGGAGACTCCTTGCCCAGAGCTGTGGGCACCAAGCTGTTTTGGTGAGGCATGGCCCATCCGGGCCGGTTTTTTGGTGTCTACCTTCAGACGAGTATTTTTTGGTGCTCTACCACAGCCTCTTTCTCTGCACGAGGTGGCCAGAAGAACGGCGTAGCGGAGAAGCTGGCTTTCAACACAGAAAAAAAAACCCCAAACCCCGTAAATTAATTGGGGAGTAAAAATGTGGATGTCAGCACCTAGGAGTAGTTGAGGAACTCCATGGGGTTTTGGGTACCCATCCAGGGCCGGCAGGTAGGAGAGAGGGACCGGAGGATACGCGCTCACCTCAAATGTCCCGACAGCAAATGAATAGGTGCCAAAGACCGATGGATGGGTCGTGAAGGCCAACGAATGGGTCGGGAAGGCCGGGAATGGGACGTGAAGGGCAAGGAAGAGGTCACGAAGGCCATCGAAGAGATCGTAAGGCCAACAAGTGGGTCATGAGATGAACAAATGGGTCATGAGGCCAACAAATGGGTCATGAGGCCAACAAGTGGGTCATGAGATGAACAAATGGGTCATGAGACCAACAAGTGGGTCATGAGACCAACAAATGGGTTGCGAAGGCCAATGAGTGGGTCACTGAGGCCAGTGAACGGAATGCAAGGCCAACAAAAGGGTTGCGGGGCCAACAACTGGGTCATCAGGACAACGAGTGGGTCGTGGGAGGCAATGAGTGGGTCGTAAAGGCCAACACACGGGTTGTAAGGCCAACACACGGGTCGTAAAGGCCAACACACGGGTCGTAAAGGCCAACACAGGGGTCGTAAAGGCCAACACAGGGGTCGTAAGGCCAACACACGGGTTGTAAGGCCAACACACGGGTCGTAAAGGCCAACACACGGGTTGTAAGGCCAACACACGGGTTGTAAGGCCAACACACGGGTCGTAAAGGCCAACACGGGTCGCGGGAGCCCATGAATGGGTTGTGAAGGCCAACAAATTGAGCGGCTGCGGCAGAGCTCTGGTTTTGGCTTGTCTCGATCCTCAGTCATCAAATTGGTGACAGGTTTGAGGCCGTGAGTTGCTTCGCTCTCCAAAACGCGTTCGCCTGCGGCCACGTGCTTGTCTCCGCACCGAGACAAGACATTAATTTCCACGCGTGTGGCCTTACCAGGCCTTCAAGTCACCACTGTGGACCTTACCTTATTGCTGGTAGAGCCGTAGTAGGCCACGTCGTCCCAGGTGGCCACGAAAGCCCACGTGGCGGTGTAGGGGATCTTGGAGAAGTATTGGTTGATGTCGTCGGTGATGCGAGCCAGCAGCGTCGGGTCGGTGCTCTCTCGGTAGAAGATATCCCCTCCCAGTACATTGTTCACGTCCCCCCAGTACGGGGTCACGAAGGGGCGTCCGTCGGCCAGGGGGAAGGGGTCGGGGGTGTATTGCTTGACCGGGGTGTCAAAGGAAATCACACCGTTGTTGTTCACCTACAAAAGATCACCAAGTCAACGCCAACGTGGCGGCAACCTATGTTGGAGGCCTACGATGGGGTCAACACCTTGACTCGGTTGTGGGATGCTGGAGATGGACACCGGATCCAGTTGTGGTCTTCTGCGTCTCTCCGACCCCACGGGAGGTGTTCAGGTCGCTATCGCTCTATCAAAACGAGGGTGGCGGTGGGATGTAACACCCTAAACTTGGCCACGGACCTGCCAACCACCGCTCCGGGAGGGTGTAGGTCTCCTCCCAAGAGCCACCGACCACGCGAGGATGCTTTGATCCACCAGAAAAAAAAAAAACCCTTCCTATTAAGGCAACCAAGGTCAATCCCGTGGACGGGTAGGTTTTGTTGGGGGGCAAGTGACAAAATGGGCTGGAAAAGGGAGAAAAAGGGGAAAAAAAAAAGGGGGGGGGAGGCGGGAAATGGGAAAATGGGGAGACACGCAAGGAAGACGTGGAATTTTTGGCTCACGTACGTAAAGGGTTTGGTACTTTTTGCTGTAGAAGGTGAAGGGCACGGCGAGGGAGAGCTTCTTTGACGTCCCGTCATCAAGTTTGGGGTTCTTATGGTCATGCTCGTCCACGCCGTAAGGGTAGAGCAGGGATGCTGCAGGAAGGCAGAGGCTGAGGTATTGGGGGACACCCCCCGTCCCCCCCCCAAACCCCTCCCAACCTCATGCATTTTAGGGTGAAAGCCGCCGGGTTTGGGATTTTCTGATTTGAAATGGGACCTGTTTGCTCCGGGTTACCTAAAACCGGGGGTGACTTCTCTTGGGTGTCCGACGGTTGGGGGTGACACCGGGCCTGAAGGGAATTACCCCCCGGGGGAATTGCACGGCGTCTACGCAGATTTGAGGGCGAACGGGGCAAAAAAGCAGAACATCCGATTGCCGTATAACCACAACGTAGCCGGGAGGAAGCTCTGCTCCCTTCCCGCTTCCCAAACGAAAGCAGGAACAACCCCGTTTTGGGTGGAAATACCGTCTATTCAGGCAAGAGCCGGCAACCTGAATCCTCACCTTTTTCTTGCGCCCGTTGGGCGTTCATCGCAGCTCCTGGAGAAGAGACGGGGAGGGGGGGAATATTAACCCGGGAACGACCGTCACCCGTGACTTTTCCATCTAGCAGCGCCCTCAGAAGAAAGCTCTCTCTTTTTTTTTTTAACCTACCTAATATCAGGAGCAGGAAAGCGAAGGAGGGCTTCATCCCAGCTCCTGCAAAATTGTAAAAATTCTGTAAAAAATTAAAAAAAAAAAAAAGACCGGCGAGCTGATGAAGCAGCCCAACGATGCTCCGGAGGTGAAAGGTTTCGCATTAAAACACCAGCCGTCCTCTTTTCACGGCATTTTTGCCCCATGGCGTGGGGGCGATGAATTATTTTGACCTTTTTTTTTAAAGAAGCGCATGACCCGGCCAGTTTTTATTTTTATTCCTGACCGAGAGTGGAGAAAAATCCGATTTCCCGAGTGTATTTTAACCCTTTGCTCGTCCTGTTTTGCTCCAACCTGGGGACTGAACCCAAGGGTCGCACCTACGGGAATCACCCCCCGGAGCAAAGCTAGGCCTAAATTGGAGTGGGTTTAGTGAAAAATAAAACCCCGCCTAGGTGTTTTCCTGGCTGGAAAAAGAGAAACTGAGGCAGGATGGAGGACGCGCGAATGTGAACGGGGTGATTTGATGAGCGCCCGCGTGTGCATCGTGCAAAACAAACTCCGGATCCAGAGCAGCTCGATCCTCCTTTGCCCCGAAGCGGATGCTTTCGCATTCCTGCTCGATTTTTGCAATTTCTAAGCCATTTGAAGAGAGGGCGACCACTCGGATTCATGCGATTTGAAGCAATTCGAAGGGAAGGGATTGAAGGGAGCGGGGGAGATTCGCAACGGAAATTAAAAACTCTTACCTCGAGATCTCGCTGTGTCCCGATTTCCCCAGGAAAAGGTGAAAAGAGGAGCAAAAAGGCACCGACACGAGCTCAGCCACCAAGAAATGGGTTTTCTATCACATCCTGCTCCTTCTTTTAACACGCAGCCCTCCTGGCCCCCCTCCACCGCGAAAAAAAAAAACCACCCAACCCCGTAAACACGGTGGGTTCCGCCAACTTTCTGCCCATCAAGGCAGCGTGGATCCGTAGTCCCCCGGGATCTCCGGAGAGGCAAATTTCGGGACACGGGAGACATTTGGCTCCTCCCGATGTTTTCTAAATCCCAGATAAGGTTTTGGCAAGGCGAGGCGGCAGATGCGGGGTGACCTTGCAGTTCTCGGGAATTCCCGTAAGGGATCGTTCTCATTAATCTCAGGAAAAACACCCCGTTACCCCGCCGCCACCCCTGGAGGCAGCGGCCAGGAGGTCACTGGGCGAAACGTGCTGCGAGGGCATCGTTTCCAGCAGTCTGATGAAATTTTTTTGGGGTGGGGGGTGGGGGGGGAGGTCGGTCTCAGCAGTGGGGGGAAGAGTGAAAGCCTCAGAAGGGTGCTGGGGGGGCAGCTGGGGACGTCGTGCGTGCAGCGGGATTTATTCGTCCAAAGGCATTTGCGACGGCAAAGAAATATTAAATAATATTAGCAGGGAGGGCTTGAGGGTGCTACACCCATCACAATGTCCCCCGCGGGTCCTACACCCATCGCAACGTCCCCCGCGGGTCCTACACCCATCGCAATGTCCCCCGTGGGTCCTGCACCCATTGCAACATCTCCTATGGATCCTGCACCCATCACAACATTCCCTGTGGATCCTGCACCCATCGCAACGTCCCCTGTGGGTCCTGCACCCGTTGCAATGTCCCCTGTGGTCCTACACCCCTTGCAACATCTCCTATGGATCCTGCACCCATTGCAACATTCCCTGTGGATCTTGCACCCATCGCAACGTGCCCTGCAGATCCTGCACCCATCACAATGTCCCCTGCAGATCCTGCACCCATCACAATGTCCCCTGCAGATCCTGCACCCATTTCAATGTTCCCTGTGGATCCTGCACCCATCGCAACATCTCCTATGGATCCTGCACCCATTGCAACATTCCCTGTGGATCCTGCACCCATCACAATGTTCCTTGTGTATCCTGCACCCATCACAATGTTCCCTGTGGATCCTGCACGCATTGCAACATCTTGTATGGATCCTGCACCCATTGCAACATTCCCTGTGGATCTTGCACCCATCACAATGTCCCCTGCAGATCCTGCACCCATTGCAATGTCCCCTGCAGATCCTGCACCCATCACAACATCTCCTGTAGATCCTGCACCCATCACAATGTCCCCTGCAGATCCTGCACCCATCACAACATCTCCTGTGGATCCTGCACCCATTGCAATGTCCCCTGCAGATCCTGCACCCATCGCAATGTCCCCTGCAGATTCTGCACCCATCGCAATGTCCCCTGCAGATCCTGCACCCATCACAATGTCCCCTGCAGATTCTGCACCCATTGCAATGTCCCCTGCAGATCCTGCACCCATCGCAATGTCCCCTGCAGATTCTGCACCCATCGCAATGTCCCCTGCAGATCCTGCACCCATCGCAACTTCCCCTGTGGGTCCTACACCCATCACAATGTCCCCTGCAGTTCCTGCACCCATTACAATGTTCCCTGTGGATCCTGCACCCATCGCAACATCCCCTGTAGATTCTGCACCCATTGCAACGTCCCCTGCAGATCCTGCACCCATCGCAATGTCCCCTGCAGATCCTGCACCCCTTGCAATGTCCCCTGCAGATCCTGCACCCATCACAACATCTCCTGTAGATCCTGCACCCATTGCAATGTCCCCTGCAGATCCTGCACCCATCACAATGTCCCCTGCAGATTCTGCACCCATTGCAATGTCCCCTGCAGATCCTGCACCCATCGCAATGTCCCCTGCAGATTCTGCACCCATCGCAATGTCCCCTGCAGATCCTGCACCCATCGCAACTTCCCCTGTGGGTCCTACACCCATCACAATGTCCCCTGCAGTTCCTGCACCCATTACAATGTCCCCTGTGGATCCTGCACCCATCGCAACATCCCCTGTAGATTCTGCACCCATTGCAACGTCCCCTGCAGATCCTGCACCCATCGCAATGTCCCCTGCAGATCCTGCACCCCTTGCAATGTCCCCTGCAGATCCTGCACCCATCGCAACATCTCCTGTAGATCCTGCACCCATTGCAATGTCCCCTGCAGATCCTGCACCCATCACAATGTCCCCTGCAGATTCTGCACCCATTGCAATGTCCCCTGCAGTTCCTGCACCCATCGCAACTTCCCCTGTGGGTCCTACACCCATCACAATGTCCCCTGCAGTTCCTGCACCCATTACAATGTTCCCTGTGGATCCTGCACCCATCGCAACATCTCCTGTGGATCCTGCACCCATCACAACGTCCCCTGCAGATCCTGCACCCATTGCAACGTCCCCTGCAGATCCTGCACCCATTGCAACGTCCCCTGCAGATCCTGCACGCATTGCAACATCTCCTATGGGTCCTGCACCCATCGCAACGTCCTCGGCAGACTTTTTGCAAGGAAAAAGTCGCAGGTGAAGGGAACCAGCTGCACATTTTCATGTCCTGGCTCCACCACGTGTGCACCAGAAGCTCCAGTTCTCAGGAACCTCGGGGACAGTTTCGCAACCTGACCTCCTCGAGGTCCTGCCAGGACTCGGCAGCCCCGACCCCAGCCCCTTCCACGACATTCTGCCGAATCAGCCAAAACCAGCCCTTTTCGGAGCCAATTCCTTCTTGGGCTCGTCCCGTCGGGGCCTCTGCGAGGAGATTCTCAGGAAAAACGCAGATGAGCCCCATCTGGTTATAAAAAGGGAGGGTTTGGGACCAACCCGGCAGTTTTATTTTCATCCATCCTCACGTGTTCATGGGCTTCGGGGAGAGGAAAGAGAGACGCTGAGGCAGAAAGGAGCCTGCCGGTAAGTGGTGTGCCGTTGGGGGGTGGTCTTAGTTTGCTTTTTTCCTTGCCTTTCTCCTCGTCCTTTCGGGTGTGAGCCCAGGGCGCGTCCCATCTGAGCAAAACAAGGTGTGGGTGATGCCTTCACCCACCAAGGAGGAGCCCCAAGTGGGTTAAATTGACGATAAAACTATATAAAAAGGGGATTTTTCTCCCTCCGAAGCCCAGATAGAGATGTTTTCGATGAAACCCGTGCCATAAATCCCCACCTGGGTGTTAACCCCGATAGGTGTTGGGTGATGGTGGGGGACCAGCAGCTCTGAGAACACGCAGAAGGTGAGAGGGAGGGTTGTCCCTGCTAATTGCCCCCATTTTGACCCAAATTTGGGTGATTTGGGAGGGGATTTCATCCTTGGAAGGCTTTGCGGAAGGTTACCGGGAGGATTTGATAGCAACAGGGTGGGGTCTTTGAGGTGGCATCAGGAAGGGGTTTGGGGATTCTTGGGTTGGACGCGGTGGCAAGGGGACAATTTGGGCCGAGGGGGTCGAGCAGAATTCAGCCCCAACCCGAAGGGAGTTGCAAGAGGTTTCCACCAGGTAGAAAAAGTCTTTGGGGACAATTTTGGGCGAAGAGGGGATGCTGGAGGCACCTGGGTCCCCTCTGGGCTCCTGCTCGTCCCTGCGTGGTTCCCCCCCCCCCCCCCCCCAAAAAAAAGTGCATTTTCAAATTTTGGGTTTTTTTTTTTTCCCCAGCGATGGCGACAGGCAGGACGCAGCAGCTCACAGCCTGGCTGGCTCTCTTCTGTGGTGAGCAACAACCCAACCCCATTCCCCGCCACCCCACCACCCCCCAAAAAAACCCAACCCCTAATTTCCTGGGTTTGGGGGTTATTTTAGAGCTTCCTACTGCAGGTTTCTGCAGCGAAAAGTCCTTATTCCCTGTTTGTTTGTTTGTTTGTTTTTCAGAAAGTTTCCCTTATCCCCTCATTTTCCCCCAGCAAAAAGATTTTATTCCCTCTTGGCCTCTTCACCGAAAATCTCTCATCCCCTGATTTTTTTTTTTCGTTTCCCCCGCCAAAAAGTCCTTATCGCCTGCTTTTTTTTGTTTGTTTTTTTCAAGCAAAGAGCCCTTATCGCCTTTTTTTTTTTTTTTTTCCCCTCCCCCCCACTTTTTCTGCAGCTTCTGCTGCGCTTCCCTGCGAAGACCTGGGCTGCAAGAACTGCAAGACGGCGGACGTGCAATCCACGTGCATCCAAGAAACCGTCTCGACCTGCTGGGCCACCGGCGATCCCCACTACCAAACCTTTGATGGGAAAACCTTTGATTTCATGGGCACGTGCACCTACACCCTGACCAAAACCTGCGATCTGGATCCCATCCTGCCTGTCTTCAGCGTCGAGGCCTCAAACGAGCACAGGGCTAACCTGAGAGTCTCCTACGTCGGCTCCGTGACCGTCCGTGTCTATGACATAACCATCGTCGTGGCCAGGTCTGAGAACGGGATCGTGAGGGTACGTAAGAAAAATAATTATCAGATCCAAAGCAATTTTGTGGGATTTCACTGGAATAACGTATTTAACGGTGATCTTAAGGGTCTTTTCCAACCTAAACGATCGCCTAGGCAATCCTGGCCGTGCCTATCCATGCCGTATGCCTATCCAACCTATGATTTGCCATGCATGAGTCGGTGACGCTACTGCACGGTCATCTCTTGCAAGAAGACGCCTCAAAGCTCAAAAAACACCGCTTTTTGCCCTATGTTTGATGTTATTTGTTTGTTTTTCACCGTTTTTTCCCTCCTCCAGGTGAACAACCATCGCTCCCGCCTCCCCATCTCCCTCGCCCAAGGGAAACTCCGCCTGCAGCAGAAGGGCAAGTCCGTGCAGATTAAAACCAACTTCGGGCTGAAGGTCCTCTACGACTGGGATGACCACGTGGTGGTGAAGGTGCCCGATACGCTCTCCGGCAAAGTCTGCGGGATGTGCGGCAACAACAACGGCGACCCCCGGGATGATTCCCTCATGTCGGATGGCAACCTGGCACAGGACGCTGTGGAGCTGGCCCGGAGCTGGAAGGTGGCCGAGAACCGTCACTGCTGGGACACCTGCAGCGGGGACTGCGGACGTTGCCGATGGGACGAGGCGGCGAAGTACAACGGGGAGACGTCGTGCGGGTTGCTCACCCAACGCCTGGGGCCCTTCAGGCACTGCCACGCCGCCATCAACCCCAACACCTACCGGAAAAACTGCGTCTACGACCTCTGCGTCAACGACGGGCTCCACATCATGCTGTGCCAAGCCCTCCAAGCCTACGCAGACAGCTGCCAGGAGGAGGGAATCACGGTTTCTGACTGGAGGACGCTGGCACGTTGTCGTGAGTAGCTCCTGGTCGGCAGAATATCTTCCCCCTGGGTGGGCAGGGCGCTGCGACCTTAATTAAGGCAGGTGTAATTAAGGGGCGATGGGATGGGAACGAGCAGGACACAGGCGTAAAAGGGAAATTGCGTCAACGGGGATGTTCTTTTCTCCTTAGCGCTCTTGATCTCTCGAGCAAGGTGGGTCCAGGTCGTTTTGAATTTGGGTGCACCAAGCTGGGCCTGAAAGGGCTGAGGGTCCCAAGCACGCAGATTCGTGGGCTGGAAAAGGTTATTGCAGCAAGTTCAAGTAGAAAGCCCAGAAAGTCCATGGAGACTCCAGGAATTTTATGTAGAAAGTCCAGGAAAGTCCATGCAGAAAGTCTGTGTAGCAACTCCAGAAAGTCCAAATCCCGAAAGTCCAAGCGGAAAGTCCGTAAAGTCTGTGCAGACTCCCAAAAGTCTCTGCTGAAAGTCCAGAAAGTCCGTTCAGAACGTCCAGAAAGTCCTCTGAGACTCCCAAAAGTCTCTGCTGAAAGTCCAGGGAGTCCATGCAGGCTCCAGAAGTGCGTCCGTGCAGAAGGTCCAGGGAGTCCGTGGAGACTCCCCAAAATCCACGCAGAAGGTCCAGAAAGCCATGGTGACTCCCCAGAGTCCCAGTAGATAGCCCAGACAGTCCAAGTCCCAAAAATCCATGCAGGAAGTCCATGCAGGAGGTAGGTAGAGTCCTTTGAGACTCCCAAAAGTCTCTGCTGAAAGTCCAGGGAGTCCATGCAGGCTCCAGAAAGCCTGTGCAGAAAGTCCAAGTCCGGAAAGTCCATGCAGGAGGTCCAGAAAGTCCATGGAGACTCCCCAAAGTCCCAGTAGATAGCCCAGACAGTCCAAGTCCCAAAAGTCCATGCAGGGAGTCCCTTCAGGAGGTACAGAGAGTCCTTTGAGACTCCCAAAAGTCTCTGCTGAAAGTCCAGGGAGTCCATGCAGGCTCCAGAAAGCCTGTGCAGAAAGCCCAAGTCCCAAAAGTCCATGCAGGAGGTCCAGAAAGTCCGTGGAGACTCCCAAAAGTCTCTGCTGGAAGCCCATTCAGAAAGTCTGTGCAGAAGGTCCAGGAAGTCCACAGAGACTCCCAAAAGTCCGGGTAGTCCATGGAGACTCCCAAAAGTCCAAGTAGTCCATGGAGACTCCCAGAAGTCCAGGCAGATAGTCCAGAAAGTCCAAGAAGATGATGCAGACTTCACAAAGTGCATTCAGAAGGTCCATGCAGAAGATCCAGAAAGTCCATGAAGACTCTACGAAGTACCTGTAGAACTCCAGAAAGCCCCCGCAGGTTTTCTTAGCGCTCTGCTGCGCCTTCTTACAGCCAAGGAGCGTTGTCCCCACCACGACCATGGTGTCCCACCATTGACCGTGGTGTCCCGTCCCTTCGACAGCTCTCTCCTGCCCGAAGAACAGCACTTACACCACGTGCGGCCCTGCCTGCCCCACCACCTGCAACAACGGCGCCGTGCCCGCCGACTGCGACGCCTCGGCCTGCGTGGAGACCTGCAAGTGCCAGGAGGGCTTCGTGTTTGACGCCAACGAGTGCATCCCCCAGAGCGAGTGCGGCTGCGTCTTCGAAGGCCGCCTCTACGGCCTCGGCGAGGAGTTTTGGGGTGACAGCACCTGCACCGAACGCTGCGTCTGCGACGCGAATTCCCGGCGGGCCGTATGCCAACGGGCCAGCTGCCGCGACGAGGAAGAGTGCCGGGTGGAGGACGGGATCCAAAATTGCTATCCCAAGAGCTACGGGACCTGCACAGCGGTCGGTACCACCCACTACGAGAGCTTCGATGGCGGGAAGTTCGTCTTCCAGGGCACGTGCATATACCAGTTGGCTGGGTTGTGCAAGAAGAGCCAAGGTCTGGTGGACTTCCAGGTGCTGGTACAGAACGGTCGCCGGGCCGACAAAGCTCTCTCCTCCATCGCTCTCGTGATGGTCAAAGTCTACGGCAAAACCATTGTGATCAGCCAGGAACACCCCGGCAAGATCACGGTGAGTTTCGCAAATGTTTCTTTATCTAATCTCCACGTTCTTCACTTTCCGCTCCTCACCCCAACCTCCTTGTCCCATTTCTTCTCTTCCACCCTCACGCCTCTATTTTTTTTTTTTTCTGTGTTGGGTAACGCTGAATATTTTCCTCCAACCACGCCGCTGAGCTCCAGAGCGACCGGGTCTGTTTGCCCCACGTTAAACGAGATGAGATTTAATCGCCTAAATATAAGGATCGCCACCTGAGGCGGGAGATCGGTGCGTGATATAAGCCGTGGAGCCTCAGGCAGCTGTGTTTGGGGCAGATTATTAAACCTAAAAAGTCTTCGTCTACACAATTTGGGTGCTTCGGCTGGAGCCCAAATTGCGGGTGGCGTGAAAACACAATTTGCCTTTATTGTTGGATACCAAATTTTATTTTATTTTTTGGTTGTTTTTTTTTTTCTGGCTTTTGTCCGCAGATCGATGACCAGTCGGTCAACCTACCGTATCAGCAGCGAGACAGGAAGATCTCCATCTACAGAGGTGGGCAGGAAGCGGTGGTAGAGACAGGCTTTGGCCTCACCGTCACCTACGACTGGCAAAGCCAAGTCACCGTCTCGGTGCCCACCACTTACGCAAACACCCTGTGTGGCCTCTGCGGGAACTACAACGGGAACGCGGGCGATGAGATGATGATGAAGAACGGCCAAGTGACATCAAACCCCGACGCTTTCGGACACAGCTGGAAGGTGACCGACATCCCGGGTTGCGTGGAGCTGTCGAAAGTGGAATGTCCTACCATCACGGCGGCTCTGCGGCGCCAGGAGGTCTCGAAGATGGGTTGTGGGATCATCTCGCAAGTGTATGGACCCTTCAGAGCTTGCCACGCTCGCGTGGACGCCGTCAAATACTTCCAAAACTGCGTGCATGATTTTTGCCTCTTCCCGGACCGGGAAGATGCGATATGCCTGATCATCGCCAGCTACGCCTCCGCCTGCCAGGCCGCCGGCGTGACCATCGAGAAATGGAGGACAGACGATTTCTGCAGTAAGTTGGGCTCACTGGAGGGGTTTTTGGGGTTTTTTTTTTGCTTCGTGAGGGGTCACGAGCATCAAAGGGAACCTCAATCCCGGGCCAAACCCATGTGGGGACAAACCGAAGGTGGGAATCATCTCACTTAGTGGTGCTTTATCCCACCCAAAGCCTAGGTTGGTCCCATCATCGTGGTCCCATCCCAAACAGCCAATGCCCAGAAACCCTTTCAGGGAATAAGATGTCTCATCCGGCTACGAGGGGTCGAATAATTTAAGCACCGATTTCTTTGCACTGGCTCGAAACGAGAGTGAGGCCCAATTGCCTGGATCGCTTAGAGGGCAAAACACACGAGATGCACCCAAAATATCTGAATCAGGGGAGAGGGACCTGCCCTGGCAGTTGCTTGGGGACCCGACGTGGGAGCGATTCTGCTGCGTGAGGGAACGTCCTCGTTTCCTCCACAACAATGGGGAAACCCGGGTGGTTCAGGGGCCTAAAACCCCCACCTCCGAAGGGTTGAAATGTCCTTTATGGACATCCCTTCCCTCGTCACGTCCCGAGTGAGGAAGAGATGAGATTTAACCGTGAAGAAATCGGGTTACAAAAAAAAAAAAAAAAAATCTCCATCTGGTGAACCTCATCACCAGGCACAGCTGTGTCCCTAATATTGCAGGAAAATTGCCGGATCCGGCCTGTCATTTCCTTGCTCCTAACGAATCTCCTTGCCTTGCGGCAGGTATTTCGTGTCCTGCAAACAGCCACTACGAGGTCTGCTCCCAGGGCTGCAGCCAGACCTGTAGCAGCGTCTACACCGCGTTGAAATGCTCGGAGCGGTGCAGGGAGGGCTGCGTGTGCAACAAAGGCTTCGTGCACAGCGGCGACGAGTGCGTCCCCATGTCCCAGTGCGGGTGCCTCCATCAGGACTTCTACTACAAGGTGAAGGAGACCTTCTTCCCCACCAAGCAGGAGACATGTCAGTGCCAGGCTGGCGGCACTGTGGACTGCCAACAAATGTCTTGCCCCGGCAACAGCAAAGGCAAAATCATCGATGGTGTCTACCAATGCATATCTGCCCCGCTCAGGGCCTGCGTGGTCACCGGTGACCGCAACTACCTCTCCTTCGACGGCATGGCTTTCAACATCTCGGGCACCTGCTCTTATGTCCTCGCCGAGACCTGCGCCGGCGACGACGTCAAACCATTTGTTGTGAAAATCAAGAAGGACGCCCGGCAGAAGAGGAAGGTCTCCGGCGTCCGAGAGTTGTCCGTTGAAGTCTACGGGCTCACGTTGACCTTGACACGAGGCAAGAGAGGAGATGTCACGGTAAGGCGGTACTTCGTGGTCCACCTCTTTCTGGGCGCAAAGATGCCGGTGACAAAGTCTACGGGCTCACGTTGACTTTGCCGCGAGGCAAGAGGGACGCGGTCGCGGTAGGTCCAGGCGTGGCAGTCCACCTCTTTTAGGGTGCACACATGCTGGCATCAAAATGTGTGGGCTCGTGTTGACCTTGACACAAGGCGAGAGGGGAGCCGTCACAGTAAGCCTGGGCTTTGCGGTCCGTCTCTTTTTGAGCGCAAACGTTTTGGTGACAGCGTCTGCAGGCTCGCGTTGACCTCGGGGTGAGGCAACAAGGGACCTGTCGTGGTGGATCGTGAAGCGCAGCCGCCCCTCTTTTTGATTGCAAACGTGCTGGCGTCAAAGCCTACGGGCTCACGTTGACTCTGGCGTGAAGCAAGAGCTGCCCGGTCATGGTGAGGCCATGTTTTGTGGTCGACCTCTTTTCGGGTGCGAACTTGGGAGCCCCAAAATCGTTTTTTTCCTTGACGGAGGGGAGACCTCGCCCCTATCTCCAAGACAAAGCCACACTCATCCCCACTTTGCTTTCCAGTTTCAAAGTGGGAGCCATAAATTCGTTAAAAGGTTGGTTGGAAGGTGTTTCCCCCGCTGTTTTTTTGTTCCTACCTCCATAGCCTTCTCCTTGGAGCGTCCTTGAGGCTCACTGGAGGGTTTCTCTCTCCCTGTCCCAGGTGGACTCCATATCCCACCACCTCCCGGCCATCCTGAGCAACGGACGGGTCCAGGTGCACCAACACGGGATGGGCGTCCTGCTTCAGACTGACTTTGGCCTCGTCGTACGCTATGACCTCCTCCACCACGTGACGGTCACGGTCCCGCAGAGCTACCAGGGCCAGCTTTGCGGGCTCTGCGGCAACTACAACGGGCGACAGGACGACGATTTTCTCCTCCCCAGTGGCCAACAGGCCCCCAACGCGATGGTCTTCGGCTCCGCTTGGAGAACGCCTGACGCGTCTTGCAGTAACGACTGCCCCGAGGACGACTGCCCCGTCTGCACGGAGAAGGGGGTGGCGATCCTCCGGAAACCCAACTACTGCGGCATCCTCACGGCCCCGAAGGGCCCCTTTGACTCCTGCCGCGACCTCATCGACCCAGATCTGTATTTCCAAGCCTGCCTCCACGACGTTTGCCTCGCCGAAGGGGGCACCCACGTCCTCTGCCAGAGCATCCGGAGCTACGCCACCGCTTGCCAAGACGCCGGTATCCTCATTGAGGCTTGGACGAGACTGTTCGTCTGCCGTAAGTGGGGAATCGCAGGTGGGAAAGGTCCTCCGCGGCCGGGAAGTCAACATCGCGTCGGGATTAATTGAAAAATAGGCAGGGCTTTACAATTTATTTCTAAGTGTGTCTGCGCCGAGCACCCGACGTAAATGGGTGCTGTTGGGTTGGGAGCCGAGGGTGGGGAGGACGATGACGGCACGAAAATAATTGCCCCTGGGAAAAGCCAACGCGAGGGAGCGCATTTTCCTCGGCGTTGGGGATAAGCGAGACCAGCCAACGCCAGCGCCAGCCGGGGTGTGTTTTCATCCGTATTTTGGGCAAGCGGGAGATGCCAACGCAAGTGCCAACCAGGTGCGTTTTCGTGGGCATTTTGGGCAAGCGGGAAAAGCCAACGGAAGCACCAACCAGGTGCGTTTTTATGGGTGAAAACAGGGAAAGCCAACGCAAGCGCCGACGGCAGAGGGGGGGAACCTTCATTGACGCTGGGGGCAAACAGGAAAAGCCGACACCAAGACAAATTCACCTCGTCAGTGCTTGCGTCGGCTTTTCCCACTTGTCCCCAACACCAAGCGCCAACGGGTTGTGTTTTCGTCAGCGTTGGGGCTCTGCCATCTCCTTGGGGGTGCAATCCCCGGGCTGGGCGCCGTTTATTCCACCCAACGTTCAATCTCAAAGGATTATCGTCCTTTTCCTTCTAGCCCTCAGCTGCCCGGCCAACAGCAGCTACTCCCTCTGCACCAACCTCTGTTTCAACAGCTGCACAGGGCTCGCGGATCCTTCTAAATGCCCCAACCGTTGCGTTGAAGGCTGCGAGTGCAATAAAGGGTACATCTTTGACGGGCACGGCTGCGTTCCCAAGGACGAATGCGGCTGCTTTGTGGATGGGATATATTACAAGGTAGTAATCT